>NW_027441164.1:10000-38973 GCF_949628215.1 Phalacrocorax aristotelis | reverse complement strand
AGGCCGGATCCGGCCCGGTTTTGCCGCCGCACGCCATTTCGGAGGCCGGATCCGGCCCGGTTTTGCCGCCGCACGCCTTTTCGGAGGCCGGATCCGGCCCGGTTTTGCCGCCGCACGCCATTTCGGAGGCCGGATCCGGCCCGGTTTTGCCGCCGCACGCCATTTCGGAGGCCGGATCCGGCCCGGTTTTTCCGCGGCACGCCATTTCGGAGGCCGGATCCGGCCCGGTTTTGCCGCGGCACGCCATTTCGGAGGCCGGATCCGGCCCGGTTTTGCCGCCGCACGCCATTTCGGAGTCCGGATCTGGCCCGGTTTTGCCGCCGCACGCCATTTCGGAGGCCGAATCCGGCCCGGTTTTGCCGCCGCACGCCATTTCGGAGGCCGGATCCGGCCCGGTTTTGCCGCGGCACGCCATTTCGGAGGCCGGATCCGGCCGGGTTTTTCCGCGGCATGCCATTTCGGAGGCCGGATCCGGCCCGGTTTTGCCGCGGCACGCCATTTCGGAGGCCGGATCCGGCCCGGTTTTGCCGCCGCACGCCATTTCGGAGGCCGGATCCGGCCCGGTTTTGCCGCCGCACGCCATTTCGGAGGCCGGATCCGGCCCGGTTTTGCCGCGGCACGCCATTTCGGAGGCCGGATCCGGCCCGGTTTTGCTGCCGCATGCCATTTCAGAGGCCGGATCCGGCCCGGTTTTGCCGCCGCACGCCATTTCGGAGGCCGAATCCGGCCCGGTTTTGCCGCCGCATGCCGTTTCGGAGGCCGAATCCGGCCCGGTTTTGCCGCGGCACGCCATTTCGGAGGCCGGATCCGGCCCGGTTTTTCCGCCGCACGCCATTTCGGAGGCCGGATCCGGCCCGGTTTTGCCGCGCCACGCCATTTCGGAGGCCGGATCCGGCCCGGTTTTGCCGCGGCACGCCATTTCGGAGGCCGGATCCGGCCCGGTTTTGCCGCGGCACGCCATTTCGGAGGCCGGATCCGGCCCGGTTTTGCCGCCGCACGCCATTTCGGAGGCCGGATCCGGCCCGGTTTTGCCGCCGCACGCCATTTCGGAGGCCGGATCCGGCCCGGTTTTGCCGCCGCACGCCATTTCGGAGGCCGGATCCGGCCCGGTTTTGCCGCCGCACGCCTTTTCGGAGGCCGAATCCGGCCCGGTTTTGCCGCCGCACGCCATTTCGGAGGCCGGATCCGGCCCGGTTTTTCCGCGGCACGCCATTTTGGAGGCCGAATCCGGCCCGGTTTTGCCGCGGCACGCCATTTCGGAGGCCGGATCCGGCCCGGTTTTGCCGCGGCACGCCATTTCGGATGCCGAATCCGGCCCGGTTTTGCCGCGGCACGCCATTTCGGAGGCCGGATCCGGCCCGGTTTTGCCGCCGCACGCCATTTCGGAGGCCGGATCCGGCCCGGTTTTTCCGCGGCACGCCATTTCGGAGGCCGGATCCGGCCCGGTTTTGCCGCCGCACGCCATTTCGGAGGCCGGATCCGGCCCGGTTTTGCCGCGGCACGCCATTTCGGAGGCCGGATCCGGCCCGGTTTTGCCGCGGCACGCCATTTCGGAGGCCGGATCCGGCCCGGTTTTGCCGCCGCACGCCATTTCGGAGGCCGGATCCGGCCCGGTTTTGCCGCCGCACGCCTTTTCGGAGGCCGGATCCGGCCCGGTTTTGCCGCCGCACGCCATTTCGGAGGCCGGATCCGGCCCGGTTTTGCCGCCGCACGCCATTTCGGAGGCCGGATCCGGCCCGGTTTTTCCGCGGCACGCCATTTCGGAGGCCGGATCCGGCCCGGTTTTGCCGCGGCACGCCATTTCGGAGGCCGGATCCGGCCCGGTTTTGCCGCCGCACGCCATTTCGGAGTCCGGATCTGGCCCGGTTTTGCCGCCGCACGCCATTTCGGAGGCCGAATCCGGCCCGGTTTTGCCGCCGCACGCCATTTCGGAGGCCGGATCCGGCCCGGTTTTGCCGCGGCACGCCATTTCGGAGGCCGGATCCGGCCCGGTTTTGCCGCGGCACGCCATTTCGGAGGCCGGATCCGGCCGGGTTTTTCCGCGGCATGCCATTTCGGAGGCCGGATCCGGCCCGGTTTTGCCGCGGCACGCCATTTCGGAGGCCGGATCCGGCCCGGTTTTGCCGCCGCACGCCATTTCGGAGGCCGGATCCGGCCCGGTTTTGCCGCGGCACGCCATTTCGGAGGCCGGATCCGGCCCGGTTTTGCCGCGGCACGCCATTTCGGAGGCCGGATCCGGCCCGGTTTTGCCGCGGCACGCCATTTCGGAGGCCGGATCCGGCCCGGTTTTGCCGCCGCACGCCATTTCGGAGGCCGGATCCGGCCCGGTTTTGCTGCGGCACGCCATTTCGGAGGCCGGATCCGGCCCGGTTTTGCCGCGGCACGCCATTTCGGAGGCCGGATCCGGCCCGGTTTTGCCGCGGCACGCCATTTCGGAGGCCGGATCCGGCCCGGTTTTTCCGCGGCACGCCATTTCGGAGGCCGGATCCGGCCCGGTTTTGCCGCCGCACGCCATTTCGGAGGCCGGATCCGGCCCGGTTTTGCCGCGGCACGCCATTTCGGAGGCCGGATCCGGCCCGGTTTTGCTGCCGCATGCCATTTCAGAGGCCGGATCCGGCCCAGTTTTGCCGCCGCACGCCATTTCGGAGGCCAAATCCGGCCCGGTTTTGCCGCCGCATGCCGTTTCGGAGGCCGAATCCGGCCCGGTTTTGCCGCGGCACGCCATTTCGGAGGCCGAATCCGGCCCGGTTTTGCCGCGGCACGCCATTTCGGAGGCCGGATCCGGCCCGGTTTTGCCGCCGCACGCCATTTCGGAGGCCGGATCCGGCCCGGTTTTGCCGCGGCACGCCATTTCGGAGGCCGGATCCGGCCCGGTTTTGCCGCCGCACGCCATTTCGGAGGCCGGATCCGGCCCGGTTTTGCCGCGGCACGCCATTTCGGAGGCCGGATCCGGCCCGGTTTTGCCGCCGCACGCCATTTCGGAGGCCGGATCCGGCCCGGTTTTGCCGCCGCACGCCATTTCGGAGGCCGGATCCGGCCCGGTTTTGCCGCGGCACGCCATTTCGGAGGCCGGATCCGGCCCGGTTTTGCCGCGGCACGCCATTTCGGAGGCCGGATCCGGCCCGGTTTTGCCGCGGCACGCCATTTCGGAGGCCGGATCCGGCCCGGTTTTGCCGCCGCACGCCATTTCGGAGGCCGGATCCGGCCCGGTTTTGCCGCGGCACGCCATTTCGGAGGCCGGATCCGGCCCGGTTTTGCCGCGGCACGCCATTTCGGAGGCCGGATCCGGCCCGGTTTTTCCGCCGCACGCCATTTCGGAGGCCGGATCCGGCCCGGTTTTGCCGCCGCACGCCATTTTGGAGGCCGGATCCGGCCCGGTTTTGCCGCGGCACGCCATTTCGGAGGCCGGATCCGGCCCGGTTTTGCCGCGGCACGCCATTTCGGAGGCCGGATCCGGCCGGGTTTTTCCGCGGCATGCCATTTCGGAGGCCGGATCCGGCCCGGTTTTGCCGCGGCACGCCATTTCGGAGGCCGGATCCGGCCCGGTTTTGCCGCCGCACGCCATTTCGGAGGCCGGATCCGGCCCGGTTTTTCCGCCGCACGCCATTTCGGAGGCCGGATCCGGCCCGGTTTTGCCGCCGCACGCCATTTCGGAGGCCGGATCCGGCCCGGTTTTGCCGCCGCACGCCATTTCGGAGGCCGGATCCGGCCCGGTTTTGCCGCCGCACGCCATTTCGGAGGCCGGATCCGGCCCGGTTTTGCCGCCGCACGCCATTTCGGAGGCCGGATCCGGCCCGGTTTTGCCGCGGCACGCCATTTTGGAGGCCGGATCCGGCCCGGTTTTGCCGCGGCACGCCATTTCGGAGGCCGGATCCGGCCCGGTTTTGCCGCCGCACGCCATTTCGGAGGCCGGATCCGGCCCGGTTTTGCCGCGGCACGCCATTTCGGAGGCCGGATCTGGCCCGGTTTTGCCGCCGCACGCCTTTTCGGAGGCCGAATCCGGCCCGGTTTTGCCGCGGCACGCCATTTTGGAGGCCGGATCCGGCCCGGTTTTGCCGCGGCACGCCATTTCGGAGGCCGGATCCGGCCCGGTTTTGCCGCGGCACGCCATTTCGGAGGCCGGATCTGGCCCGGTTTTGCTGCCGCATGCCATTTCAGAGGCCCGATCCGGCCCGGTTTTGCCGCGGCACGCCATTTCGGAGGCCGGATCCGGCCCGGTTTTGCCGCCGCACGCCATTTCGGAGGCCGGATCCGGCCCGGTTTTGCTGCGGCACGCCATTTCGGAGGCCGGATCTGGCCCAGTTTTTCCGACGCACGCCATTTCGGAGTCCGGATCCGGCCCGGTTTTGCCGCCGCACGCCATTTCGGAGGCTGGATCCGGCCCGGTTTTGCCGCGGCACGCCATTTCGGAGGCCGGATCCGGCCCGGTTTTGCCGCCGCACGCCATTGCGGGGGTTGGATCCTTAACTGCTGGACAGATGACTTCAGATGATCTGCCAGAAGATATTAAGTGTTGCAGCGCTTACTGGACGGCAACATCCAAGCGACTTTAAGTATTTCTCTTACAAAGGGAAATTCCTGCCAGGATGACATAAACTGAACACGTGACTACCGGAAATTCCTGGCAGTACCCTTTGACCTGGTTTGCCGCCTACCACACGTGTCCAACGGGATCCCGTTAAGTGTTTCTGCGGTGACTAGGAGTGGCTGGCTGAACCGCAATAAGTGTCGCAACGACACTGTCGTCTTTACCCATAACGGCACGGGTTTGCTCCCACACCTAAGGGGTCTCTGGCAGAATACATTGCCAGTCGTTTCCCTCCTCCAGCAACACACAAGCAGACGCAGCATGTGTAAATGTCCTGCATAGCCTCCCACTAAGCAAAAGCTTCCTATTCTGTCCTAAAGCATTTCCGATAACATTGCTGCTGAAAGCCTCATGACACAGAATGTCTCCCACATCAAAGGGGAAAAGACGAAAGTTACATCCAGGCCTCTGCTATTTCTGGTAGAGCAGGCTCATGCACAAGAAAACTAGTGCTCTATTGCTGGCACTAAACAAAAATGTCCTCTTCGGGGGTAAAAACATTTTTACCCAGAAGGCCTCAGAATACGGAGCTGCAAAAGAGGCAGTGAGGAGCGAAGGGAAAGAAGCAGCTGAACGGCTAAATTGTGCCAGCAGCGCTGAGAGCGAGAGTTGCGGTGAGTCCTGGGCCACTGGGGCCCCGTTGCCTCTCTTGTGCGTCCTGGGCCCTCCCTGTCTCTCCCCTGGCCCCCTCTCTTTCCTTACCTGCTGCAAAATTTTTTTTGCGTCCCCCCGCAACTTCTTTCTCCATCTCGCTCTGAGTGGCTCCCTGCCTCCCTGTCTTTTCAGTCCTCCCTCTCTCTGTCCTGTAGCCTGTGGCTACTTTTCTTTCTCTGCCTGGCTCTGGCTCCGTTTTTTGTATTCCTCCTGCTCTGTCCTGTAGCCTGTCGGTATTTTGTCTTTCTCTGGCTCTCTTGGTCTGACTCCCTGTGTTACCAAAAATCGTGGTAAAATTGGAAACAACTCTGTAACACCAATTTAGTATTAAAGAGCAGGCATTCTTTATTCACGGCGCCGGATGCACGGGGGATCGCTCCTCCTAACGTGCGTACCTCACACACCTTTCCCCTACAATTTATAGCTCAAAATTTTACGTAGTCAGACGTATTCATTATTGTCCTGTCTACTGATTGGTACAAACTTGCTCGTTCCTTATGTAAATTACTGCGCAGGCTCGGTTGTCCTCTTCTGAGTAGGTGGTGTTACTTGGGTCGGTGGTGGTCCGTGAGTCGGTGGACGCGATCTTCCCCCTGCCGGAATTACCTTTTGTGGTGTTCCCTCCCCGGCCCCTTCCCTCCGTCGTTGGCTCTCTCGGCTCCCTGTCCCCGTGGCTTCATTCTTCCCTCTCTGCCCTGTTCTTGTTGCTTTTCTTGTCTTTCTCCATCTCGCTCGCTCAGCTTTCTGCCCCTATTCTTCTTTCCTCACTCGCTGTCGTGCTGCCTGCCTCAGGTTCTTTGTGCGTTTCCAGCCTGCTCCTCACCGTTCTTTCTTGGTCTCTGTCCTGCTCTTACCTCTTTCTGCTGCCTCTCTTCCCCTCTCTGCTGCTTTTATCGCCACCTCTGACAGGCTCCCTCTCTGTGTTCTAATTCCATGTTCTCTTTCACATAGACCCGTGCTGTTTGTTTGTCCTCAACTCTCTCTGTCCCGCTCCTTGCTGCTATGTTTTATTGCCGAATTTCCTCCCTCTCTGTCTTGGTAGCCCATTGCTGTTGGTTTTTTCACTTGTTTCTTCGTTTGTCTCTGTCTGCCTCCCAGTGCCTGATCTTTAATTCCTCCTTCCCCGTAGGCCGCTGTTCCTTTTTTCCATACTACATTGTGTTCTCTTTGGCCTCCTTTTCTTATTCATCGGTTCCCTCCTCGCTGCCCCGTGGCCCGTCCCCATTTTATTGTTGCCTCTCTCTCCCTCTCTCTGGCTTCTTGCCCCTGTTTTTAAACTTCCTGCCTCTCTTCCCTGTTGGCCGTGTGATCTTTAGCCTTTCTCCATCTCTTTCTGCCCAGCTCTCTGTGTCTATTCGTTAATTCTTCCCTCTCTGCCCTGTAGCCTGTAGCGTTTGTCCTTTCTGGCTTCCCCATGTCCCTGTTTTAGAATTGTTTCGCTCTTCTTTCTGTACGCATTGCGATTCCTTTTGCTCTCCATCTCCCTTTGGTGTATTTTCTTTTTCCTCTGGCTCCCTGTCCCTGATTGCTAATTTTCTCCCTTCTCATGCTCTGTACCACGTAGCCCCATGGTTTGTTTTGTGGTGTTCCCTCCCCGGCCCCTTCCCTCTGTCGTTGGCTGTCTCGGATCCCTGTCCCCGGGCCTTCATTCTTCCCTCTCTGCCCTGTTCTTGTTGCTTTTCTTGTCTTTCTCCATCTCGCTCGCTCAGCTTTCTGCCCCTATTCTTCTTTCCTCACTCGCTGTCGTGCTGCCTGCCCCAGGTTCTTTGTGCGTTTCCAGCCTGCTCCTCATCGTTCTTTCTTGGTCTCTGTCCTGCTCTTCCCTCTTTCTGCTGCCTCTCTTCCCCTCTCTGCTGCTTTTATCTCCACCTCTGACAGGCTCCCTCTCTGTGTTCTAATTCCAAGTTCTCTTTCACATAGACCCGTGCTGTTTGTTTGTCCTCAACTCTCTCTGTCCCGCTCCTTGCTGCTATATTTCCTCGTCTCCTCCCTCTCTGTCTTGGTAGCCCATTGCTGTTGGTTTTTTCACTTGTTTCTTCGTTTGTCTCTGTCTGCCTCCCAGTGCCTGATCTTTAATTCCTCCTTCCCCGTAGGCCGCTGTTCCTTTTTTCCATACTACATTGTGTTCTCTTTGGCCTCCTTTTCTTATTCATCGGTTCCCTCCTCGCTGCCCCGTGGCCCGTCCCCATTTTATTGTTGCCTCTCTCTCCCTCTCTCTGGCTTCTTGCCCCTGTTTTTAAACTTCCTGCCTCTCTTCCCTGTTGGCCGTGTGATCTTTAGCCTTTCTCCATCTCTTTCCGCCCAGCTCTCCGTGTCTATCGTTAATTCTTCCCTCTCTGCCCTGTAGCCTGTAGCTTTTGTCCTTTCTGGCTTCCCCATGTCCCTATTTTAGAACTGTTTCGCTCTTCTTTCTGTACGCATTGCGATTCCTTTTGCTCTCCATCTCCCTTTTGGTGTATTTTCTTTTTCCTCTGGCTCCCTGTCCCTAATGGTTAATTCTCTCCCTGCTCATGCTCTGTACCACGTAGCCCCATGGTTTGTTTTGTGGTGTTCCCTACCCCGGCCCCTTCCCTCCGTCGTTGGCTCTCTCGGCTCCCTGTCCCCGTGGCTTCATTCTTCCCTCTCTGCCCTGTTTTTGTCGCTTTTCTTGTTTTTCTCCATCTCGCTCGCTCAGCTTTCTGCCCCTATTCTTCTTTCCTCCCTCGCTGTCGTGCTGCCTGCCCCAGGTTCTTTGTGCGTTTCCAGCCTGCTCCTCATCCTTCTTTGTTGGTCTCTGTCCTGCTCTTCCCTCTTTCTGCTGCCTCTCTTCCCCTCTCTCTGCTGCTTTTATCTTCACATCCGTCAGGCTCCCTGTCCTTCTCTGGCCATCCTGTTCCCTGCCTCGTGCCTTCTCACTACAGGCACACACGCTCCCCCTGCCCCCGTCCAACCGCATGCTGCTTTTCTCTTCTCTCCTCCTACTGTCCTGTGCCCTGCTCCTCACCTTTGGTGGCCTCCCTCTCTGCCCAGCAGCCTCTCGCTCCAGGAGCCAGGCAACCGACCGTCCGCTCCCTGCCAAACCAGGACAAGCGCGTGCCGTGGTTTAGCCCCAGCTGGCAACTCTGCACCAGGGAGTTGCTTGCTCACTCCACCCGCTATGCTTTTCCCGGTCTCTGTCTACCTCCTTGCCTGTCCCTGCCTCTGTCTGCTTTTCGGGCTGCACAGTTTTCCAAAGCTTTTTTGGTCTTCTGCCAATACTGCCCTGCACCCCGTCGCCTTCTGTGTGGCCTTCCTATGCCTCTCCTTTTCTGGCTCCACACCTGCTATTATTTCTTTCTTCCCTATTACTTGTAAAAATTGCATTTCCAGGTCTGCCTCTACCCAGCGACCTATCTCCATTGAAGTGACTCCCTCTGCTCTGCCCCGGCTTGCTCTTCCTACGTCCTTTCTCTGTGGCCATCTATCCGTCTCCCTCTCTTGATATTTAACTTCTACCCATGTGGCCAGAACCCCGTTGATTTTTACATTTGCGCTGTCTGTCTACGTTCACTTCCGCATCCACGTTTGTTTCTTCCTGCCTGTCCTCAACTAAATCACTTTTTCAGTTTTGTTTGTCTTCACTGATTTAGTTTGCGGACCCTATTTCTTACTTTTTCCTGTCTGTCCCTTACCCCATTGCTTTTAAAATTCTCTTTCTAGGTTTAGTTTTACAAAGCTGCCAATCCCTAATTTTAAGGGTTATTTGTTGTTCGTGCACCCCATTGCTTTTAAAATATTTTATCAAGGCCACTGTTTATTTTTTTAATAGACTTAAGGTTGGAAAAGACCTGTGATATCATTGAGTCCAGTCATCAACCCCACACTACCATGGCTCCTAAAGCACGTCCTCAAGTGCCACGTATATGCATCTTTTGAACGCCTCCAGGGAGGGCAACTGCACCACCTCTCTGGGCAGCCTGTTCCAATACCTGATGACTCTTCAGGTAAAGAAATTTTTCCTAATACCCTATCTGATCATTCCCTGATGGAACTCGACACCATTTCCTCTTGTCCAATCGCTAGCTCATTGGGAAAAGGAACCTACACCCAGTTCACTACAACCTCCTTTGAGTCTTCTCTTCTGCAGACTTAAACCACCCCAGTTCCCTCAGCCGCTCTTCATTAGGCTTGTTTTCCAGACCCTTCCCCAAGCTTTGTTGCCCTTCTCTGGACATACTCCAACTACTCAATGTCCTTTTTGTCCTGAAGGGCCCAAAAGGGAACACGATACTCAAGGTACGGCCTCACCAGTGCCAAGTCAGGGGTACGATCACTTCCCTACTCCTGCTGGCCACACTATTTTTGATACAAGGCAGGACCCCAGCGGCCTCCTTCCCAACCCAGGCAGACTGCTGCCTCACGTTCAGCCGGCTGTCAGCCGGCACCCCCGGGTCCTTCTCTGCCACACAGTTTTCCAGCCGCTATTCCCCAAGCCTATTGCATCGGGTCGTTGTGACCCGAGCACGGGAGCTGGCACTCAGCCTTGTTAATTCTCATAGAGCTGACGTCAGGCCGTGGGTCCAGCCTGTCCAGATCCCTCTGCAGAGCCTTCCTACCCTCAGACAGATGAACACTCCTGGCCAACTTGGTATCATCTGCAAACTTACTGAAGGCACACTGTCCCCTCATTCAGATCATTGATATAGACATGGAACAAGACTAGTCCTAAAGTTGACCCCTGGGTAACAGCGCTCATGACCAGCCACAAATTTGATTTAACTTCTTTCACCACTACTCTTGGGGCTCAGCCATCCAGCTAGTTTTGTACTCAGCAAAGAGTACACCTGTCCAAGCTAGGAACCACCAGCTTCTCCAGGAAAATGCTGTGGGAGACAGTGTCAAAGGCTTTACTGAAGTACAGGTAGATAACATCCACGGCCCTTCCCTCATCCACTAGGTAGGTCACCCGGTCATAGAAGGAGACTGGGTTGGTCAGGCAGAACCTGCCTTTCAAGAACCTGCGGCGTCTGGGCCTGATCCCCTGGTCATCCTGTACATGCCTGGTGAATGCACTGAAGGTGACCCATTACTACCCCGGTGATAAACAGCCAGTCTACTAGAGACTGAGGCCAAGAAGGCCTCAAGTACCTCAGTCTATTCCTCAGTGGCAGCATTCCCCACCCCGGCCCCAATAGAGGATGGAGATTCTCTTTGGCTCTCTTTCTGCTGTTAGCATATATGTAAAAGCATGTTTTGTCATCTCTAACAACAGTGGCCAGTTGAGTTCTAGCTGGGCTTTTGCCTTCCTGGTTTGCTCTCCGATTGGCATAACAAGCTCTGTGTTCTGTTCTTGACTTGCCTACCCAGTCTTCAAAAGCAGTAAACTCTCCTTTCCCCTCACCCCCCACCGAGCCACCGCAAAAGCTCTCTGTTCAGCCAGGCCTGTCATCTTCCTGCCCGTTTGTCTTACTGCACACGGGGACAACCTGGTTCCGTACCTTCCAGATTTCCTTCTTGAACGTCCAGCTTTCCAGGACCCCTTAGCCCTTCAGGACTTCCTCCCAAGGAACCCTTTTAACCAGCGTCCCGAAGAGTCCAAAGCCTGCCCTCCGCAAGTCCATGGTATAGATTTTGCCAGCCCCCCTTCCTTATTTTGCCAGGCATCAGGAATTCCATCAGGGTGCAGTCGCTAGACCCAAAATGGCTTCCAACCCCCACATCTCCCACCGGTCCTTCTGTTTCTAAAGAGCAGGTCAGTCGAGGCACCTCCCCAGTAGGCTCATTTACCAGCTGCCTCAGGAAGTTACCTTCCACGTGCTCCATGAACCTCCTAGACAGTTTCCTCTGCTGTGTTTTCTTTCCAGCAGACATCTGGTAAGTTCAAGTGCCCTGTGAGAATAAGGGGTAGCAATTGGGAGAGTTCTGCCAGCTGCCTGTAGAATTCTTCAGCTACTTCTTCATTACAGTCAGGTGGTCTACAGCAGACCCCCAGCTGGATACCTGCCTCATTGGCCTTTCCCCTCATCCTTACCCATAAGCCATCAACCTCATCCTCCCAATCATTGATCTCTCTACAGCCAAAACACTACGTAACATACGGAGCCACCCCACCACATCTCCTTCCTTGCCTAACCTTTCGTAAGAGATTAGAGCCGTCCGTCACAGCACTCGAATCGTACGAGGCATCCCACCGCATCTGGTGAGAAACCGTACTAGGAGCAGCTAAAGTCACTTGGTTTATTAAGCCTAGAGACAGGGAGACCTCATCTCAGTCTGCAGCTTCCTCACAAGGGGTGGAGGAGGTGCCAATCGTTTTTCTCCAGTGACCAACAATAGGACCTGAGGGAACGGCAGGAGGATGCGCCAGGGGAGGTTTACGGTGGGTATTAGGAAAAGGTTTTTCACTCAGAGGGCCACGGAACACGGAACAGGCTCCCCAGGGAAGCAGGCACAGCGCCAAGCCTGACAATAATCAAGCAGCACTAGGGCAACACCATCGGAGGCGTGGGGTGAATTTGGGGTTGTCCTGTGCAGGGAAAGGAGTCGGACTCTAATCCTCGTTGGTCCCTTCTGACCCAGAACGTTCTATGATTCTGCGATGTCTGCGACGGCAAGAAAATCAAAGCTATCCCGCTGCACGACAGCTTCTATCTCCTGCCTTACGGCATCCGTGCTGCGTGCATCGGGGTAGACACGCTCAAGCCGGGATGTCGATTTTGCCCTCGAGCTCGGCACGCCACCCCTAGGCTCTTCTTTAGCAAGCCTGGCTATATCCCTTTCCCTTCGAGTCTCCCTTAAAGCCGCCTCCCCGAGCCCTGCAAATTCCCAAGGAAGAATGCTTTTCCCCCTTTGAGATAGCAGAACTCCTTATTCAATCCCTTTTAATTTTTTTCCATTGGTACCGTAACCACCCTTGCTTTTATCGTGTTCTTTTTGTGTACTATTATCACCTTTGCTGTGGTCACTTGTTCATTTTCAGCATTTTCCTTAGCACCATCACTTTTTAAATTTTATGTCTGTGTTTTAATTCTGTTACTATTTTTTAGTTATTATTGTCTCTTAACCCCTTGGCTTTTAAAGTTTTCTACTTTTGTCTCTTTCGCTGGTGTTACTTCTCAATTATTTTTCTTTTTCATAGCGCTCTCGCTTTTTACATTTCCTTTTCGTGTCTTTTTTGGGGTCGCTGTCCCTATTTCATAAGATTGTCTTTATTTCCTAATACTCACTGCTTGCTAAGCATTCTTTCTACAGCAACCTCCGTTCCCTTTGCCGTCTTTGCAAAATTATTTCTCGTCTCTCTCTAGCGCCCTCGCTTTTTCCATTTTCTTTCTACCTCTCTTCTAGGTTACCGTCTCTGTTTTAATTTTTTTTCTTTTATTTCCCTATAAGCCCTTCCTTTTTAAATGTTATTTGTAAGTTAACTCTCATTCCTTTGGAAGTTTTAAAAAATTATTTCTTCTATTTCACTAATGACCTTGCTTTTTCCACTTTCTACATTTCCATTTTACTTGACCTTTGCTATTTTTAAATTTTTTTCCTCATTTCTTGAATTGTATTTGCCTCTAAAATTTTGTATAATTTTATCTGGTGTCTTTATGTTTTAGAGTTATTTCTTGTCTTTAGTAGCAGTACCTTTGCTTTTATAATATTTTTCTATTTTTCATCCCTATTATTAATAGTTTGCTCTCGGTTTCCCTAATCCCCGTCATTTTTCAGATTTCTTCCTTTAGCCAGTGTCCTGTGCTTATTTTGCTCTGTTTTCTTTCAAGTACATGTCTTCCCTTAACACCATCACTTTACCAGTTTTCTTCATCCATCTCTGTTTGCTGTCCCTATGTGTTAAATTTTATCTTTATTTCCATAATCCCCCTTGCTTTTTAAACCTTTTCTATGCCAGTTTTAACTCCCTTTGCTGTCTTATTCTAAAATTACTTCTTCTCTTCCCTTAGCGTCACAGATTTTTAAATTTGCTTTCTCTTTTAGATTGCGGTCCCTGTTTATTTTTGCCCTTCCTGTTCCTAATGTGTTGCTTCCTAAGTGTTCTGTCTACTGTTATTCCCTTTGCTGTTTCTCAGAATTATTTCTTATCTTTCATTAGTACCGCTGCATTTTAACTTTCTTTTCGCTCCCGTTTCAGTTTGCTGTCTCTGTCTTTTCATTTTTCTCTTTGTTTTGCTAACGTCCCTCAGTGTTTAATTTTTTTTTTCTACATCTCCAATTCAGTTGGCCTTTGGTATTTATGTTTTTCCCTATTTCTTTACTATCAGTTTTTAACCTTTCTGCCTCATGTTATCATTGGCCGTATTAGCACTTGAATCATTTCTTGTCTTTTGTTAGCGTCACAGCTTTTTAAATTTCTTCTTTTACCTCATCGTCCTTTTACCTCACCGTCTTAGACGTTCCCCAGCAGCACATTTTTGTGGCAAGCGCACCTCTCCCGAGACATCTGTTCCCAAAAAAGCGCAATCTTTTTCTTTTCTATGCCGTCTAGGATGCCTCCCGAGACCTTCCCTGTGCTCCACAGCATTTTGGTAGCATTTACTCTCCTTTTCAATCTCTTACCCCGCGAGCCTTTCGTGACTTCTCCGCTCCCAGTCGCCGTGCGTCCAGAGAGCCCCTTTGCGTCCCACAACCCTGTTTTAGCTCAGTAGCGGACTTTGGTCTTCCCTTGTTATCTCTGAACCCAGTCTTCGGGTTTGCTTGTGCCTCGGAGCGCTCCTAGCGTACCGTCTGCTGACTACGGTACCTCCGGCCGGTCCCCGGCTCCTGAGGAGATCTGTAATTTGGTCACACCCCTCCAGACCGTATCCTCGTTTCCCAGAGCATTCTTTTGTCTCTGCGCCTCATCCGGGACCCCTCAGGGTGCCGCAACACCTATCGGTCCCCTTGAGGGCGCATTCTGCGCAGTTTTAGCTTTGCCGTGGCACTCGCACCCCTCTCTCGCCATCTGAAGGTTTCCCGAGTCTGTATATGCTGCGCACAGCAGTCATTCTGTCCTTTCTTCCTCCCGTTTGTGCCTCCATTTGTTCCCTGGCTCTCTCACGTTGCGTTTACTGAGCTCAGATGCCCTCTTGGATGTAATTGTCACATCCCCAAATACTTTTCTGTCTCTCTGCCTTCCTCAGGACATCTTCTATCCTAGTCACAGTCCTTTCCTAGACTTCCCTCAGGCTCCCGCTCCAAGGCTTCTTTGGTGTCTTGGGCTCCCTCGGCACTCCTCTGCTCCGTTTGCTGAGTTCCCGTGAGACATCCCCTATAGCCCAGGACCCTGTTCTAGCTCAGAAGGGCACTTTGCACCCCTCTTTACCCTCCAGCTCTATTCCTGAGCGGGTATCTGTCACCCCGATCCCCGTTTTTTCTCAATTCTTTGCCGCCCCCCTATTCCGGCTCCCCCGAGAATATCTGTTAGTTTGGTGAATTCCCTTTTGAGCTTCCTGCATTCTCACCACTGCTTTAGTTTCTCTGGTCCATTAGAAACTATTCCTATCCCTGTGACAACGCCTCTTGTTCTGCCAGAACCTTTCCTAAAGCCATCTTTGTACTCTGCAGTAATTAATTTGTTTTCTGTCTTATTGTATGTTTCTCTTTGGTATCTGGTACCCCAAAAATGTCTACGGGTGGCTCTGATCGTCTCTTGAGATTCTTGGAGAATCAATAGCGTGGATCTATTTTTAGCAACACGCGTCTCAATGAGTTTTTATTGCACTTCCCCATTTATTCTTTATTTAGCTGCTTATATGCTCATTAGGACTCTTCATATAACTTTTGATACCATTCCTGTATTTCCCTTTTGTAATTTTTGTCCTTTGAGACTGCTATCAGTCTCTTAAGGAAATCAGTCAGAGAGTGTCAAAATTACTCTGAATTATCAGCGATTTATACAAAATAATTTTGTTTGAACCAGAGATTTAATTCACTTTGCCATTCAGTCATATCTAGACTATAGCTCTGCTAGTATGTAGATAGTACGTGTGGTTTTGCTAGAAATGAACCATAACCGTATAACTCCTCTGTTTTACAGAAAAGTAAAACATACAACTAATGGTCATAATAGTGTTGTTATAATCCAGGAGCTGCTCTTCTATATAAATTAGTAAGACATGGTTTTTCCCTGTATACATCCCAGGAAAATGAAATGCAATTTCTTACCTGGCTACATTGCTGATGCAATACACGAAGGTGAAGAAAAACAAACGGTAGTATAATTGAAGTAAGAACCACTCTTTTAGTTTTCTTCCATGCTGTAAACATAAAGTACTCGAGAAAACTCCCTGCTGTTCCTTCAGCTGCCTTTATACCCTGTAGTGGTTCACCCCTCCCCTTTCCCAGGTGATTGTGGGAAGGGTGGCGGGCAGGGCCCGGGGTATATGAGCCACAGCCTCTGGGGAGGGAGCTCACTTTCTTCCTGGGTTTCTCCAGTGTGGGTGCTTTAGCGTTCCTGCACTTAATTGTAAGTTTTGAGCTGTTTAAATATTTTGGATAGGTATGTTTTGATATTTAAAGAAACGCAGGCGTTTGTGGGAGGTAAGGCTTTTAGAACTCGATAAGGGTTGGTGGCATTTAAATTTGAAAGATCATTTGTGTCTAAACTTATATGTTTTTCCTTATCTAATACTGTATTGGAGGCTCAGGTGTGGTAAGATGGCTCGATAGTATGTTGTTCTGTTATTTTTTTCTTTTTAGTTTTAAGTATGTTTCTTTTTATTATTGGAACTCTCAACTTTATTGAATCTTAAAATTATTTTCGTTAACTCTCTTGTGTAAGCTGGAAGGTGTTGACATTAACTGTTAAGGGTATTGATAAGATGCGGTAGGGGTTAGGGTGAGTGTTCTGTATGCTTTTATGTATGGGAATTTATATATGCTGTTTCTTTGGGAAAAGAAGAGCGATACAAGTGGATGGTTAATATCCATAGACTTCTGTAAAACCCTGTGTAGCCTTGTGCAGAGCCAATAGCCAAAGGCAATGGCAAAGGTCAGTAACTTTAATAGTATTTTGTACATGTTAAGGGGATGACTGTAGCTGGCAGCTAGAGTGCTAGCTGAGAGTACATCCTAACGGTCTTCGGGTTTGTACGTGTATAGGGTGTAATGCTTGAGTTAACGTACATCCTTTAACGGCAAGTGGTAGTTGGGCTCTACGTGGTATTCCTACATGGGAGCGAGACCTATGGATCGGTTAAGCTATTGCTGTGCATCCAGGTGACTTCCACCATGTTCTTTTTTTCCAGAGGCAGAGGAGGAGTTGTTCAGGGTGACAGAGGAAAGCCGGGGAAATGCTGTAAGAAGGTAGGCCAGTGTGTGGTATATAGAAGGAAGATGTGACTGAAGGCTGAATGAGTCTGCAGTGTGTTTTGGGGGGTTAGAAGGCAGTAAGGAATGAGCCAAGTGTGAGCTGGACACAGGAGGGGAGCGGAGCAGGACGAGAGGTGATCGGTGCGCTGAAGTAGCGGTTCTTTCTGAGGTGTTGTGTTGATAGCGAAGGTAAAAGTGACCTGTGTTACTTGTGTGTTACAGGTGATGGGTGAGCCTCAAATCGGCAGCTGGAACTGACAGAGGCTGGGCAGGCAAGCTGTCAAAGAAAACATGTGTGAGAACGGGATTCGGCGTGGGTAGGTTGCTGTTCTGGGTAATATCGTAGCATGTATCTTCTTCCTTTAGTTTTTGCACCTGCTCCATGTAGGCTTCTTGGGAGAGACACGGTGTGGTGACGACACCTCAGCGAAGGCTACGGTGAGCGGCGATGGGTGGGCTGAAGCGTAGCGATTCGTCCTGAGGTGTCGCGTCGCAGGTGGTTGTGAGCAACATGCATTTGGCTCTTGCAGGTGGTGGGCGAGCCGTATCTGAAGGATGGGTGGACCGAGACTCTCGGCCCCTTGAAAGCTAAGTTGAGGCAACGGTGCTGAGGAAGGGGCTGCGGGAGGGAGGGGTTTTAAAGATGGCGCAGCGGAGCGGGCTGTCCGGGAAGCGGTCCCCTTTGAGAGCAGGGAAAAGGAGCGGGTTCCTCTTCAATGTGACGGGAACGTGTGCCGGGCAGGGCGGTTCCAGGCTGTGTGTGTGAGATTGCGCAGTGCGTGTGTTTTGTGTTGGGTGTCTCCGACCTTCCTCGGGTCTCGGTTGTTCTCTTTGTTCTTTAGGAGCCAGGCAGGTGCCTCGGCAGCGTTACTAGGGCCCGGCGAGGCCCTAGTCGTGGGCTCGGCGCCCGTCGGGCGCTTCTCTTTTGGCGTCGCAAGCTTCGGGCGTGGATCGTTTTGGCGTCTCGGACGGTCGTCTTGGGCGTCGTCGTTCCCGGCCGTGTGAGCGGCGCCGCTCTGTCGCTGTGAGGTTTTTTGGGGACCGGCCTTTCTTCCTCGCATCCTTAGGCGGTTAGGTCTTGAAGCTGGGCCGGTTGCGCGTCTGTCGTCTCGGTTGTGAGAGGAAGCTCTCGTCACGGGCCACGGAGCTGTCGGCGTTCTCTGGCGTTGCCGTAGGGCCTGCCGACGTCACCGTCGGGGCCCCGCAGGCGGTCTTGCCGGACGGGGGGTTCCGTCTGGGTGTCGTCGTTCTCTCCGAGAGCTGCCTCTCACCCTTCGGGGCGCGTTGCCTGTAGCGTTCTGTGTAGCGTTGTTCTGCGTTTGTCTTGGAGCCGCCCTGCCCGGGGATGTAGAGTCAGGGCGAGGTGGGTGGTGCTGGCATCTAGGGATGCGCCCAGGCTTTGCGGGGGTGGGGGAGGGGGGGAAGGAATTTTGCAGCCGTCTTGGATTGACTGGCTATCGTCGGTGGGTGAGGGAAGTAATTCCTGTTGGGTTTTATGGGCCCCCAGGGAACAACCGTAGGTGTCTGGGGGAGGGAGCTAGAGTCTTAGCTGAGCAGGTAGCGTGTCAAGGGTGTTCTGGCTTGTCTGTGTGCTGGGCTTAATGTTTGATGTATCGTGCTCATGTTTAAGAGCCGCCCTAGTTGGGCTCTCGAGGGGTGTTCCTACACGCGATCGAGACCTGCGTCGTGGTTCAGCTGTCGCTGTGCACGCAGGTGACTTGTTTGGCATCGGTTTGGCAGGTGCCGAGGGAGGAGTCGTGCAGGGTGATGGAGGACGGCGCTGTCAGCAGGTGAGTTGGTGTGCGGTGTATCTAGAGGGAAGATGTGGCTGTTGGCTCTATGAGCCCATTATGGTGTTTTTCTTTGGGCGCGTGCGAGGAGCCGAGCGGGATCCGGGCACCGGAGGGGAATCGCACGGGGTGAGCGGTGACGGGTGGGCTGAAAGCGTAGCAATTTCGTCCTGAGGGGTCGCGTTGCAGGTGGTCGTGAGCAACGTGCGTTTGGCTCTTGCAGGTGGTGGGCGAGCCTCAAGATGGCAACCGTATCTGATGGAGGCCGGGCAGGTGAGCTGTCGAGGGAAAGGTGCGTGTCTGAGATGGGGGGGGTCGGTGCGGGTATCCTGAGACTCCCGCAGCACGTGAGCGGGTCCATTTTTGCTTGGGTTCTTGCAGGTGCCGCACGCAGGCTTCGGAGGGGAGACGCCGCGTGCCGACGAGAGGTCCGAGAGGTGAGGGGCTTGAAGGCCAGGCGGCTGTTTGAGAGCAAGGTGTCGTACGGCCACTCAATTGAAGCGCTTGTCTTTGGCGTTGCAGGTTGCGCGCCGGCTGCCTTTGGGCCTGGATGCGCGTTTGAGGTGAGCCGGGTCGCAGAGGGGAGGGGCGCGGGGCCGGTGTGGTTCGTTCTTCCTCTTTTGGCAGAGCGACGGTAACTTTGTGTATCCTGTGGTATCTCTAGGGGCCGCAGGGGATGGCGTTCGTCCTCGTCCGGAACGGGCACGGAGCAGCTGGGTGAGCGGAGCAGCCGGGCGCGTCTGAGGTAGACGGATGCAGCGGCCTAGGTCTTTGTGGAGCGACGGGATGCTGACTGACAGGGCGGTGTGTGTATTTTTGTTGTTTTTGTTTAGATGATGAAAAGGCACCTGGCACTTGGAGGACCGATGCAGTGGGCTGCCTGTGCGCTCGTTCTTCTGAAGGATGGGTGGACCGAGACTCTCGGCCCCTTGAAAGCTAAGTTGAGGCAACGGTGCTGAGGAAGGGGTTGCGGGAGGGAGGGGTTTTAAAGATGGCGCAGCGGAGCGGGCTGTCCGGGAAGCGGTCCCCTTTGAGAGCAGGGAAAAGGAGCGGGTTCCTCTTCAATGTGACGGGAACGTGTGCCGGGCAGGGCGGTTCCAGGCTGTGTGTGTGAGATTGAGCAGTGCGTGTGTTTTGTGTTGGGTGTCTCCGACCTTCCTCGGGTCTCGGTTGTTCTCTTTGTTCTTTAGGAGCCAGGCAGGTGCCTCGGCAGCGTTACTAGGGCCCGGCGAGGCCCTAGTCGTGGGCTCGGCGCCCGTCGGGCGCTTCTCTTTTGGCGTCGCAAGCTTCGGGCGTGGATCGTTTTGGCGTCTCGGACGGTCGTCTTGGGCGTCGTCGTTCCCGGCCGTGTGAGCGGCGCCGCTCTGTCGCTGTGAGGTTTTTTGGGGACCGGCCTTTCTTCCTCGCATCCTTAGGCGGTTAGGTCTTGAAGCTGGGCCGGTTGCGCGTCTGTCGTCTCGGTTGTGAGAGGAAGCTCTCGTCACGGGCCACGGAGCTGTCGGCGTTCTCTGGCGTTGCCGTAGGGCCTGCCGACGTCACCGTCGGGGCCCCGCAGGCGGTCTTGCCGGACGGGGGGTTCCGTCTGGGTGTCGTCGTTCTCTCCGAGAGCTGCCTCTCACCCTTCGGGGCGCGTTGCCTGTAGCGTTCTGTGTAGCGTTGTTCTGCGTTTGTCTTGGAGCCGCCCTGCCCGGGGATGTAGAGTCAGGGCGAGGTGGGTGGTGCTGGCATCTAGGGATGCGCCCAGGCTTTGCGGGGGTGGGGGAGGGGGGGAAGGAATTTTGCAGCCGTCTTGGATTGACTGGCTATCGTCGGTGGGTGAGGGAAGTAAGTCCTGTTGGGTTTTATGGGCCCCCAGGGAACAACCGTAGGTGTCTGGGGGAGGGAGCTAGAGTCTTAGCTGAGCAGGTAGCGTGTCAAGGGTGTTCTGGCTTGTCTGTGTGCTGGGCTTAATGTTTGATGTATCGTGCTCATGTTTAAGAGCCGCCCTAGTTGGGCTCTCGAGGGGTGTTCCTACACGCGATCGAGACCTGCGTCGTGGTTCAGCTGTCGCTGTGCACGCAGGTGACTTGTTTGGCATCGGTTTGGCAGGTGCCGAGGGAGGAGTCGTGCAGGGTGATGGAGGACGGCGCTGTCAGCAGGTGAGTTGGTGTGCGGTGTATCTAGAGGGAAGATGTGGCTGTTGGCTCTATGAGCCCATTATGGTGTTTTTCTTTGGGCGCGTGCGAGGAGCCGAGCGGGTTCCGGGCACCGGAGGGGAATCGCACGGGGTGAGCGGTGACGGGTGGGCTGAAAGCGTAGCAATTTCGTCCTGAGGGGTCGCGTTGCAGGTGGTCGTGAGCAACGTGCGTTTGGCTCTTGCAGGTGGTGGGCGAGCCTCAAGATGGCAACCGTATCTGATGGAGGCCGGGCAGGTGAGCTGTCGAGGGAAAGGTGCGTGTCTGAGATGGGGGGGGTCGGTGCGGGTATCCTAAGACTCCCGCAGCACGTGAGCGGGTCCATTTTTGCTTGGGTTCTTGCAGGTGCCGCACGCAGGCTTCGGAGGGGAGACGCCGCGTGCCGACGAGAGGTCCGAGAGGTGAGGGGCTTGAAGGCCAGGCGGCTGTTTGAGAGCAAGGTGTCGTACGGCCACTCAATTGAAGCGCTTGTCTTTGGCGTTGCAGGTTGCGCGCCGGCTGCCTTTGGGCCTGGATGCGCGTTTGAGGTGAGCCGGGTCGCAGAGGGGAGGGGCGCGGGGCCGGTGTGGTTCGTTCTTCCTCTTTTGGCAGAGCGACGGTAACTTTGTGTATCCTGTGGTATCTCTAGGGGCCGCAGGGGATGGCGTTCGTCCTCGTCCGGAACGGGCACGGAGCAGCCGGGTGAGCGGAGCAGCCGGGCGCGTCTGAGGTAGACGGATGCAGTGGCCTAGGTCTTTGTGGAGCGACGGGATGCTGACTAACAGGGCTGCTGTTGTGTGGGGCTTGTGATTGTTTTTATTTTTCAGATGACGAAGAGGCAGCTGGTGACTGGAGGAGTTCCATGTGCTTGCCCTTCAGTAGGAAGGGAAGAGGGAGACTCTCGGCCCCTTGAAAGCTAAGTTGAGACAACGGTGCTGGGGAAGGGGTTGGGGGAGCGAGGGCGGCACGGTTGGCTGTGGCCGGAAGGGGTTTTAAAGAGAGCGTAGGGGAGAGGGTTGTGTAGGAAGCGGTCCCCTTTGAGCAGGGGAAGGGAGCGGGTTTCTCTGAAATATGACGGCAGCGTGCCCTGGGCAGGGCGGTTCCAGGCTGTGCGTGTCGTTGTGTAGCGCGTCTGTGTGTTTGGTGTTGGGTGCGTTTGACCTTCCTCGGGTCTCGGTTGTTCTTTGTTCCGTAGGATCGAGGCAGGTGCCTCGGCAGCGTTACTAGGGCCCGGCGAGGCCCTCGTCGTGGGCACGGCGCCCACGGGGCGCTTCTCTTTTGGCGTCGCAAGCCTCGGGCGTGGATCGTTTTGGCGTCTCGGGTGGTTCTGGCCGGTGGTCTTGTGCCGCGCCGTTCCCGGCCGTGTGAGCGGCTCTGCTCGCTAGCTGTCGCTTTTAGGGACCGGCACTTCTTCCTTGCGTCTTCAAGGGCTGAGGTCTTGAAGGCGGGCTGCTTACGCATCCATCTCGTCAGTTTTGAGAGGAAGCGCTTGTCCCCGCCCACGAAGGTCTCGTCGTTTTCTGGCGTGGCGCTAGGAGCACGCTAGGGTTCTGTGCGTGCTCTTCCCGGACGGAGGTTTTCTGTACGTGCGTCGTCGGTCTTGCCGAGCGACTCGGCTTGTTTGTTGAGGCGTGTTGTTGTTGGCGTTCTGCGTAGGGTTCGTCCGTGGTTGCGGTGTCTTGGCTTGGAGCCGCCCTGCCCGGGGGTGTCGAGTCAGGGCAAGGTGGCACAGGAGCGATGAGAGGCTATGGCTTATGCGTCAAAGTGCCTTGCTTCTTTGGGGGAAAAGATGTGTGGCCCTTTTAGATCGAGCGGCCGTTGTCAGTGGGTGAGAAAAAGAATTCCCATGGTGTTTTGTGGCCTCCCAGGGGCTGACGGTAGCTGTCTGGGAGAGGGAGCTCCTGCCTCAGCGGAGCAAAGAGCATCTCAAGGGCGTTCCGGCTTGGATGTGGGTCGGGCGTAATGCTTGATTTACGGCGTTTAGATGGCAGAGCAGGCCTAGCTGGGCTCTCGATGGGCTTGCTACCTGGGAACAAGGCCTGTGGAATGGCTAAGCTATTGCTGTTCATTGAGGGGACTCGTTTGATATTTTTGCAGATGCCGAGGGAGGAGTCGTGCAGGGCGACGGAGGAGTGCCGAGGATAGCGCTGTAAGCAGGTGAGTTGGTGCGTGGTGTATGTAGAGGGAAGCGGTGACCGATGGCTCTGTGAGTGCAATATGGCAATAATATTTGAGGGTGCATGTGGTGGGCCAAGCGGGATCCGGGCACCGGAGGGGAACTGCACGGGGTGAGCAATGTTAGGTGCGCTGAAGTAGCGATGTGTCTCTTTGGGGCTTTGCAGTTAGTCATGAACAACCCACGTTTGGATCTTGTAGGTGGTGGTCAAGCTTGAACACGGCAGTTGGAACTGATGGCGTCCAGGTAGGTGAGCTGGTGAGGAAAAGGTGCGAGTCTTGAACGGGGATTAGTGTGGGTAGCTTGACAGTTCTGCAGTCTCTCAGCAGGTGCCTTTCTGCTTGGATTTTTGCAGGTGCCGCAATCGGCCTTCAGAGGGGAGACGACGCATGGCGACGAGAGGTCCGAGAAGGTGAGGCGATTGCGGTCAGGGCGGCGGTTCCGTACCAAGGTGTTGTGTGGCAAGCGGGTTGAAGCGTTTCTGTTTGGTTTTTTAGCTTGTGTGCGGCTGCCTTTGGGACCGGATGCACGTTTGAGGTGAGCCGGGTCGCAGGGAGGAGAGGCGCGGGGCTGGGGAGATCTTCCTTTGGAAGTGCAGCGGTAACATGATCTCCTGGTATCCCTAGGGGCCACAAGGGAGGACAACGGTGTGAGTTGGGCACGGCCACAGAGCAAGCGAGCGGAGCAGCCGGGCGCGTCTGAGGTAGTCGGATGCAGCGGCCTAGGTCTTTGTAGAGCGATGGGATGCTGACTGACAGGGCTGCTGTTGTGTGGGGCTTGTGATTGTTTTTATTTTTCAGATGACGAAGAGGCAGCTGGTGACTGGAGGAGTTCCATGTGCTTGCCCTTCAGTAGGAAGGGAAGAGGGAGACTCTCGGCCCTTGAAAGCTAAGTTGAGACAACGGTGCTGGGGAAGGGGTTGGGGGAGCGAGGGCGGCACGGTTGGCTGTGGCCAGAAGGGGTTTTAAAGAGAGCGTAGGGGAGAGGGTTGTGTAGGAAGCGGTCCCCTTTGAGCAGGGGAAGGGAGCGGGTTTCTCTGAAATATGACGGCAGCGTGCCCTGGGCAGGGCGGTTCCAGGCTGTGCGTGTCGTAGTGTAGTGCGTCTGTGTGTTTGGTGTTGGGTGTCTCCGACCTTCCTCGGGTCTCGGTTGTTCTTTGTTCCGTAGGATCGAGGCAGGTGCCTCGGCAGCATTACTAGGGCCCGGCGAGGCCCTCGTCGTGGGCACGGCGCCCACGGGGCGCTTCTCTTTTGGCGTCGCAAGCTTCGGGCGTGGATCGTTTTGGCGTCTCGGGTGGTTCTGGCCGGTGGTCTTGTGCCGTGCCGTTCCCGGCCGTGTGAGCGGCTCTGCTCGCTAGCTGTCGCTTTTAGGGACCGGCACTTCTTCCTTGCGTCTTCAAGGGCTGAGGTCTTGAAGGCGGGCTGCTTGCGCATCCATCTCGTCAGTTTTGAGAGGAAGCGCTTGTCCCCGCCCACGAAGGTCTCGTCGTTTTCTGGCGTGGCGCCGGGAGCACGCTAGGGTTCTGTGCGTGCTCTTCCCGGACGGAGGTTTTCTGTACGTGCGTCGTCGGTCTTGCCGAGCGACTCGGCTTGTTTGTTGAGGCGTGTTGTTGTTGGCGTTCTGCGTAGGGTTCGTCCGTGGTTACGGTGTCTCGGCTTGGAGCCGCCCTGCCCGGGGGTGTCGAGTCAGGGCAAGGTGGCAAAGGAGCGTTTGAGGTGAACTGGGTTGCAGAGAAGAGGGGTGTGGAGCTGGTGATTTTTGTAGAAAGCGCAGTGGCAACTCTATGTGCTTTTGTCTCTAGTGGCCGCAAAGGATGGTGACCGTCCAAGTCCAGCACGGGTAAGGAGCAGGTGAGAGGAGAAGCCAGGTGCACGTGAGGTGGGGGATGTTGCGGGGTAGGTCCTTGTGGAGCGACGTGATGGTGACAACACTATTGAGTGTGGATTGTTGTGGGGTTTTCTTTAGGTGAAGGAATATACGTTCCTCCCTTTGGTAACGATCATCTTTGGGTGACTGCACGCTACTAAATTTCCTCCGACACTTGTACGGTTGAGTGCACGTACTGTTGTATTGGTGTACGTATATGCCTGCACAGATTCCTCCAGCTCTTGTTTGTTGGAACATATCTATGTAGTTTCTATTGTACAGTTCTTTGTTGTGTATCTGTATAGCTGTCCTGTGTGACTCGTGTGGCTGAGTGTGCGTACCTAGGCACTTACCTCCGCCGTCTTGTACAGTTGCACATATGTAGTGCGTGTCGTACCCTGTTTGTCTGTTGTAGCTGAGTGAATGTCCATAGTTAATCTACCGCTGCGGCGTGGTGGAAGTATTCGTCCGTGTACATCATTGCTGCGTGCGATCGATTAGAGCTGGTGCGGTATCGTCGGATGTACATTCGCACATCCTTGCGTAGCGAGGTTGAGCGAATGCAGAAGTCAATATTGGCTGCCTGTGTTCTATGGGTGAACGTAGTTTGAAATGAACCAGGGACACGGGTAGCGACATATATTTTGTAGAAACTGTCTTTGATAATGTTGTGCAGTGTGGGGCGTTCACGGTGTTTTGAGGGTTGGGTTTGGTGGTGGTAGCTAACAGCAAACTTTTTCCACAGGATTAAAAATAAAATTAGAATAAAAAAACCCCAGCCGGGGGATTTTTTTTTTTCTCCCCCGGCTGGGTTTTTTTTCCCCGGTCCCGGCCGCTCTGCGAGGCGTCGTTCATCGCCAACGTTTGGGCGGAGGTCAGGCTCTGGGACGGGATTTTGGCAGGCAGGGCAATTTTTTGAGGCGCCTGGGAGCGGAGTTCCCAGGGAGCGCCGGAGGAGCAGGGCGACAGGCGGCGGACCGGCTCGGTGGAGAGGAAGGAGCGATAGACACGGTGGGCGGATGACCGGTCTGTCGGAAACCTCACAAAGGTTTCCAGGTTCAATGCGTGTGTCAGTACAGGTCTGATGTTCGGTGGTGTGGGGTGTTGTCGGAGATGTCCTTGTCGGGCTGAGATGCAGTCTTTGAAGAGGCTTAGAGATTGGGGATTTCTGAATCTGGGTTTTGTCTTCCACGGCCGGCGCCGGTTTCCCGAAGCGTTTATAGGCATTCTACAGCCAGCGTGTCATGCAATGTGTAATAGGCACGTTTGGGTGGCTGTCCCGCTAGGCATAGGGTTTTGCGTACTGTCTGGGTATATGGCATTGAAGGGGCAATGTTGGGACGTACGATACGATAGGTCTGGCTCGGTGTTGATGAAATCGCATACGGTGGCTTTTGGGTACGGGGAGTCGGAGTAGGCGGCCATTGTTTAGGTAGGCCAGCTTGAGAACGATGCGGGTTTACGGTCATCGTGTACACCTAGGGCGTAGGGAAGTACCTTTGGTGTGGTTAGTGTGTGTTATAAGGATGCCGGTTTGTCTGTCATAGGGGCGTTGAAGCGTAAGGTCCGCAGAGATGCGAGGAGGCACGTTGTCAGCCGATCGGTAGTACACATCGCAGAGGCAGTGCGGATCGGAAGAGGAAAAGGTATATTAGCGGAGCAGTAAGCGGACTGCATAAGGAGAGCGAGCTTTGCGCCTAAGGTAACGGGGTCTGAGGCTCAGGTGGTAAGCGCTTGCTAGGAGCCTAAAGGAGTTACAGTTCTAGTATAATTAGAGGACTATTGAGTAAGAGGTGACCCAATTAGTAGGGATGGGAAGTATCGGACCTAGGGAGGTAACGTTATCCTTGCAGGAGAAGCGAATTATGGCAACGAGAGGAGACAGGTAGTGCTTGGTAGATGAATGAACGGTAGAATCGGATTTATCCAGGGGAAAAAGGGGTTTAAGCGTAGGAGACGTTGTCTAGTACGGGGATCGTATTAGGCCCGTGCAGTTATTTGCTGTTACTAAGTGCTACCGCTCGGCCTCAGAGCAAGGGCGAGATCGCAGCGTGGATGTAGAGATGCATACGAGCACGTAGAGGGGTCGCTGCGAAGCTACGTAAGGAACGACTCGATGCATACGGGTAACGGTGAAGTCGGTATCGGAGGGAGAGGAGCGAGGCGGGCCGAGTAACCGTAGTTGCGTGAGGAGGAAAAGAAACGTTGCGGTAGTAGGTATCGTAAGTTGCGTAAACACGTACGTCGTTTACATGCAGCGAGGGCTGTTAGGCGTGGGGAGGCGGGGCGCTTTGTAACCGTATCATTAGAATGGGAAAACCTCAATGCGGCGTAGTAACGGAAATGAAGGCCGTCAGGAGTCGTGCCCGTCACGCCTCTGATACATCGCAGGCGGAGAGGTCCTAGAGGAATGCGACGGGCGGAAAAGCACGCTTTACGTCTGGCATTTCCCAAAACCGGAGGCATAATAAAGGAGCGTTACTAATTCAATAATAAAGTAAATGAAAACATGCGTCTCATTGTTTTATTCGGGCCTCCTGTGCACTATTTGCGGGCGGGGTGTAGTTTCCAGCGGGTGGGATTTAATCACAGGGCTCTATGTAGCCCTTAAACTCTACGGGAGGTAATTAAAGGAAAAAAAGCAGCATTAGGGAATGGCTTTTGGCTCTTTGAGTAAATAAAAAAATAAAACTTAAATGTTAGCATTGAAAAGAAAAAAATTTACTCCCAGAGCCAAAAGCCATTCCCTACTGCTGCGCCGCTATTTATTATTTTTAATTTTTATTTTTCCTAATGACATTACTACCAAGTAAAAAACCACCCCCCCAACCTGAAACACACACAAGCACCCGACCCAACACTCAAGGACAAAAAAACCAAAAGCACACATACAAAAATACCCACCAGGGACACAGTAATAAAAAGAAAACAACTACACATCCAAACAACCAGTCAAAACCAAAAATCAGAAAACAAAACCTAAAATGAACCACCACACAAAGACATCACTACCCACCAGAAGCAGCCCCGCAACCACTACACAAAACACACCAATCACCACTACACAGCCTTCACAAATAACACCCCCTACCACAACCGTACCAGAGGCACCTGTAGGTGCCAAACACACAACCGGAAGTAACCTCACGGCCCCCGCTATCTGTCACACCAGATACCAGAAGTACCCAGCCCAAGACAGCCACAGGGCACCAGAAACTAATTACAACACACAAACCAACTGACCACTGAAACACCCACCACCTACAAACCTCATTACAGGGTTACAGTTTCACTTTTACACAGTTACAAAGGGGTGGGTTGGGGGTCATTACAGGTAGGGGTCATGGCTCAGGGGTCAGGGTCATGGGCCATGGCTCAGGGGTCAGGGTCATGGGCCATGGTTCAGGGGTCAGGGTTAGTCATTAGGGTCAGGGTGTAGGGTTCAGGGGTCAGAGGTCAGGGTTAGTCATTAGGGTCAGGGGTCAGGGTTTAGGGGTCAGAGGTCAGGGTGACTAATTAGGGTCAGGGTGTAGGGTTCAGGGGTCAGGGTTTAGGGGTCAGAGGTCAGGGTGACTCATTAGGGTCAGGGTGTAGGGTTCAGGGGTCAGGGTTTAGGGGTCAGAGGTCAGGGTGACTCATTAGGGTCAGGGGTCAGGGTGTAGGGGTCAGGGTGTAGGGGTCAGGGTGTAGGGGTCAGGGGTCACGGGTCAGGGGTCACGGGTTAGGGCTAGGGTTAGGGCTAGGGCGTAGGGTTAGGGGTTAGGGTTAGGGTTAGGGTCATTAGGGTTAGGGTTAGGGTTAGGGTCATTAGGGTTAGGGTCATTAGGGTTAGGGTTAGGGTTAGGGGTTAGGGGTTAGGGTTAGGGTTAGGGTTAGGGTTAGGGTTAGGGTTAGGGTTAGGGTTAGGGTTAGGGTTAGGGTTAGGGTTTAGGGGTTAGGGTTAGGGTTAGGGTTAGGGTTAGGGTTAGGGTTAGGGTTAGGGTTAGGGTTAGGGTTAGGGTTAGGGTTAGGGTTAGGGTTAGGGTTAGGGTTAGGGTTAGGGTTAGGGTTAGGGTTAGGGTTAGGGTTAGGGTTAGGGTTAGGGTTAGGGTTAGGGTTAGGGTTAGGGTTAGGGTTAGGGTTAGGGTTAGGGTTAGGGTTAGGGTTAGGGTTAGGGTTAGGGTTAGGGTTAGGGTTAGGGTTAGGGTTAGGGTTAGGGTTAGGGTTAGGGTTAGGGTTAGGGTTAGGGTTAGGGTTAGGGTTAGGGTTAGGGTTAGGGTTAGGGTTAGGGTTAGGGTTAGGGTTAGGGTTAGGGTTAGGGTTAGGGTTAGGGTTAGGGTTAGGGTTAGGGTTAGGGTTAGGGTTAGGGTTAGGGTTAGGGTTAGGGTTAGGGTTAGGGTTAGGGTTAGGGTTAGGGTTAGGGTTAGGGTTAGGGTTAGGGTTAGGGTTAGGGTTAGGGTTAGGGTTAGGGTTAGGGTTAGGGTTAGGGTTAGGGTTAGGGTTAGGGTTAGGGT
>NW_027441163.1:0-19758 GCF_949628215.1 Phalacrocorax aristotelis | reverse complement strand
GTTTCCGGCCCGGTTTTTCCGCGGCACGCCGTTTCGGAGGCCGTTTCCGGCCCGGTTTTTTCGCGGCACGCCGTTTCGGAGGCCGGATCCGGCCCGTTTTTTCCGCGGCACACCGTTTCGGAGGCCGGATCCGGCACGGTTTTGCCGCGGCACGCCGTTTCGGAGGCCGGATCCGGCCCGGTTTTTCCGCGGCACGCCGTTTCCGGCCCGGTTTTTTCCGCGGCACGCCCTTTCGGAGGCCGGATCCGGCCCGGTTTTTCCGCGGCACGCCGTTTCCGGCCCGGTTTTTCCGCGGCACGCCGTTTCGGAGGCCGGATCCGGCCCGGTTTTTCCGCGGCACGCCGTTTCGGAGGCCGTTTCCGGCCCGGTTTTTCCGCGGCACGCCGTTTCCGGGCCCCGGTTTTTCCGCGGCACGCCGTTTCGGAGGCCGGATCCGGCCCGGTTTTTCCGCGGCACGCCATTTCCGGCCCGGTTTTTCCGCGGCACGCCGTTTCGGAGGCCGGATCCGACCCGGTTTTTCCGCGGCACGCTGTTTCCGGCCCGGTTTTTCTGCGGCACGCCGTTTCGGAGGCCGGATCCGGCCTGGTTTTTCCGCGGCACGCCGTTTCGGAGGCCGGATCCGGTTTTTCCGCGGCACGCCGTTTCGGAGGCCGGATCCGGCCCGGTTTTTCCGCGGCACGCCGTTTCCGGCCCGGTTTTTCCGCGGCACGCCGTTTCGGAGGCCGGATCCGGCCCGGTTTTTCCGCGGCACGCCGTTTCGGAGGCCGGATCCGGCCCGGTTTTTCCGCGGCACGCCGTTTCGGAGGCCGGATCCGGCCCGGTTTTTTCCGCGGCACGCCGTTTCAGAGGCCGGATCCGGCCCGGTTTTTCCGCGGCACGCCGTTTCCGGCCCGGTTTTTCCGCCGCACGCCGTTTTGGAGGCCGGATCCGGCCCGGTTTTTCCGCGGCACACCCTTTCGGAGGCCGGATCCGGCCCGGTTTTTCCGCGGCACGCCGTTTCGGAGGCCGGATCCGGCCCGGTTTTTCCGCGGCACGCAGTTTCCGACCCGGTTTTTCTGCGGCACGCCGTTTCGGAGGCCGTTTCCGGCCCGGTTTTTCCGCGGCACGCCGTTTCCGGCCCGGTTTTTTCCGCGGCACGCCGTTTCGGAGGCCGGATCTGGCCCGGGTTTTTCCGCGGCACGCCCTTTCGGAGGCCGGATCCGGCCCGGTTTTTCCGCGGCACGCCGTTTCGGAGGCCGGATCCGGCCCGGTTTTTCCGCGGCATGCCGTTTCCGGCCCAGTTTTTTCCGCGGCACGCCATTTCGGAGGCCGGATCCGGCCCGGTTTTTTCCGCGGCACGCCGTTTCCGGCCCGGTTTCTCCGCGGCACGCCGTTTCGGAGGCCGGATCCGGCCCGGTTTTTCCGCGGCACGACGTTTCCGGCCCGGGTTTTTCCGCGGCACGCCGTTTCGGAGGCCGGATCCGGCCCGGTTTTTTCCGCGGCACGCCATTTCCGGCCCGGCTTTTCCGCGGCACGCCATTTCGGAGGCCGGATCCGGCCCGGTTTTTTCCGCGGCACGCCGTTTCAGGCCCGGTTTTTCCACGGCACGCCGTTTCGGAGGCCGGATCCGGCCCGGTTTTTTCCGCGGCACCGCCGTTTCCGGCCCGGTTTTTTTCCGCGGCACACCGTTTCGGAGGCCGGATCCGGCCCCGGTTTTTTCCGCGGCACGCCGTTTCGGAGGCCGGATCCGGCCCGGTTTTTTCCGCGGCACGCCGTTTCGGAGGCCGGATCCGGCCCGGTTTTTCCGCGGCACGCCGTTTCCGGCCCGGTTTTTTTCCGCGGCACGCCGTTTCGGAGGCCGGATCCGGCCCGGTTTTTTCCGCGGCACGCCATTTCCCTCCCGGTTTTTCCGCGGCACGCCGTTTCGGAGGCCGGATCCGGCCCGGTTTTCCGCGGCACGCCGTTTCCGGCCCGGTTTTCCGCGGCACGCCGTTTCCGGCCCGGTTTTTCCGCGGCACGCCGTTTCGGAGGCCGGATCCGCCCGGTTTTCCGCGGCACGCCGTTTCCGGCCCGGTTTTTCCGCGGCACGCCGTTTCGGAGGCCGGATCCGGCCCGGTTTTTTCCGCTGCACGCCGTTTCCGGCCCGGTTTTTTTTCCGCGGCACCGCCGTTTCGGAGGCCGGATCCGGCCCGGTTTTTCCGCGGCACGCCGTTTCGGAGGCCGTTTCCGGCCCGGTTTTTCCGCGGCACGCCGTTTCCGGCCCGGGTTTTTCCGCGGCACGCCGTTTCGGAGGCCGGATCCGGCCCGGTTTTTTCCGCGGCACGCCATTTCCGGCCCGGTTTTTTCCGCGGCACGCCGTTTCGGAGGCCGGATCCGACCCGGGTTTTTCCGCGGCACGCTGTTTCCGGCCCGGTTTTTCTGCGGCACGCCGTTTCGGAGGCCGGATCCGGCCTGGTTTTTCCGCGGCACGCCGTTTCGGAGGCCGGATCCGGCCCGGTTTTTCCGCGGCACGCCGTTTCGGAGGCCGGATCCGGCCCCGGTTTTTCCGTGGGCACGCCGTTTCCGGCCCGGTTTTTTTTTCCGCGGCACGCCGTTTCGGAGGCCGGATCCGGCCCGGTTTTGCCGCGGCACGCCGTTTCGGAGGCCGGATCCGGCCCGGTTTTTCCGCGGCACGCCGTTTCGGAGGCCGGATTCCGCCCCGGTTTTGCCGCGGCACGCCATTTCCGGCCCGGTTTTTTCCCGCGGCACGCCGTTTCCGGCCTGGTTTTTTCGGCGGCACGCCGTTTCGGAGGCCGGATCCGGCCCAGTTTTTTCCGCGGCACGCCGTTTTCGGAGGCCGGATCCGGCCCGGTTTTTTCCGCGGCACGCCATTTCGGAGGCCGGATCCGGCCCGGTTTTTTCCGCGGCACGCCGTTTCGGAGGCCCGATCCGGCCCGGTTTTTCCGTGGCACGCCGTTTCCCGGGCCGGTTTTTTTCCGCGGCACGCCGTTTCGGAGGCCGGATCTGGCCCGGTTTTTCCGTGGCACGCCGTTTCCGGCCCGGTTTTTTCCGCGGCACGCCGTTTCGGAGGCCGGATCTGGCCCGGTTTTTCCGCGGCACGCCGTTTAAGGCCCGGTTTTTCCGCGGCACGCCGTTTCCGGCCCGGTTTTTCTGCCGCACGCCGTTTCGGAGGCCGGATCCAGCCCGGTTTTTCCGCGGCACGCCGTTTCGGAGGCCGGATGCGGCCCGGTATTTCCGCGGCACGCCGTTTCGGAGGCCGGATCCGGCCCGGTTTTTTCCGCGGCACGCCGTTTCGGAGGCCCGGATTCCGGCCCGGTTTTTCCGCGTCACGCCGTTTCGGAGGCCGGATCCGGCCCGGTTTTTCCGCGGCACGCCGTTTCCGGCCCCGGTTTTCTCCGCGGCACGCCGTTTCGGAGGCCGGATCCGGCCCGGTTTTTTTCCCGCGGCATGCTGTTTCGGAGGCCGGATCCGGCCCGGTTTTCCGCCCGGTCCCGGTTTTCCACGGCACGCCGTTTCGGAGGCCGGATCCGGCCCGGTTTTTCCGCGGCACGCCGTTTCGGAGGCCGGATCCGGCCCGGTTTTTCCGCGGCACGCCGTTTCGGAGGCCGGATCCGGCCCGGTTTTTCCGCGGCACGCCATTTCCCTCCCGGTTTTTCCGCCGCACGCCGTTTCGGAGGCCGGATCCGGCCCGGTTTTTCCGCGGCACGCCGTTTTGGAGGCCGGATCCGGCCCGGTTTTTCCGCGGCACGCCATTTCCGGCCCGGTTTTCCGCGGCACGCCGTTTCGGAGGCCGGATCCGGCCCGGTTTTGCCGCGGCACGCCGTTTTGGAGGCCGGATCCGGCCCGGTTTTTCCGCGGCACGCCGTTTCGGAGGCCGGATCCGGCCCGGTTTTTCCGCGGCACGCCGTTTCCGGCCCGGTTTTTCCGCGGCACGCCGTTTTGGAGGCCGGATCCGGCCCGGTTTTTCCACCGCACGCCGTTTCGGAGGCCGGATCTGGCCCGATTTTTCCGCCGCACGCCGTTTCGGAGGCCGGATTCGGCCCGGTTTTTCCGCGGCACGCCGTTTCGGAGGCCGGATCCGGCCCGGTTTTTCCGCCGCACGCCGTTTCCGGCCCGGTATTTCCGCGGCACGCCGTTTCGGAGGCCGGATCCGGCCCGGTTTTGCCGCGGCACGCCGTTTCGGAGGCCGGATCCGGCCCGGTTTTTCCGCGGCACGCCATTTCCGGCCCGGTTTTTCCGCGGCACGCCGTTTCGGAGGCCGGATCCGGCCCGGTTTTTCCGCGGCACGCCGTTTCCGGCCCGGGTTTTTCCGCGGCACGCCGTTTCGGAGGCCGGATCCGGCCCGGTTTTTCCGCGGCATGCCATTTCCGGCCCGGTTTTTTTCCGCGGCACGCCGTTTCGGAGGCCGGATCCGGCCCGGTTTTTCCGCGGCACGCAGTTTCCGACCCGGTTTTTCCGCCGCACGCCGTTTCGGAGGCCGGATCCGGCCCGGTTTTTTCCGCGGCACGCCGTTTTGGAGGCCGGATCCGGCCCGGTTTTTCCGCGGCACGCCATTTCCGGCCCGGTTTTTCCGCGGCTACGCCATTTCCGGCCCGGTTTTTCCGCGGCACGCCGTTTCGGAGGCCGGATCCGGCCCGGTTTTTTCCGCGGCACGCCGTTTCGGAGGCCGGATCCGGCCCGGTTTTTTCCACCGCACGCCGTTTCCGAGGCCGGATCCGGCCCGATTTTTCCGCCGCACGCCGTTTCGGAGGCCGGATTCGGCCCGGTTTTTCCGCGGCACGCCGTTTCGGAGGCCGGATCCGGCCCTGTTTTTCCGCCGCACGCCGTTTCGGAGGCCGGATCCGGCCCGGTTTTTCCGCGGCACGCCGTTTCGGAGGCCGGATCCGGCCCGGTTTTTCCGCGGCACGCCGTTTCGGAGGCCGGATCCGGCCCGGTTTTTCTGCGGCACGCCGTTTCGGAGGCCGGATCCGGCCCGGTTTTTCCGCGGCACGCCATTTCCGGCCCGGTTTTTCCGCGGCACGCCGTTTCGGAGGCCAGATCCGGCCCGGTTTTTTCCGCGGCACGCCGTTTCCGGCCCGGTTTTTCCGCGGCACGCCGTTTCGGAGGCCGGATCCGGCCCGGTTTTGCTGCGGCACGCCGTTTCGGAGGCCGGATCCGGCCCGGTTTTTCCGCGGCACGCCGTTTCCGGCCCGGTTTTTCCGCGGCACGCCGTTTCGGAGGCCGGATCCGGCCCAGTTTTTCCACGGCACGCCGTTTTGGAGGCCGGATCCGGCCCGGTTTTTCCGCGGCACGCCATTTCCGGCCCGGTTTTTTCCGCGGCACGCCGTTTCGGAGGCCGGATCCGGCCCGGTTTTTCCGCGGCACGCCGTTTCGGAGGCCGGATCCGGCCCGGTTTTTCCGCGGCACGCCGTTTCGGAGGCCGGATCCGGCCCGGTTTTTCCGCGGCACGCCGTTTCGGAGGCCGGATCCGGCACGGTTTTTCCGCCGCACGCCCTTTCGGAGGCCGGATCCGGCCCGGTTTTTCCGCGGCACGCCGTTTCGGAGGCCGGATCCGGCCCGGTTTTTCCGCGGCACGCCGTTCCGGCCCGGTTTTTCCGCGGCACGCCGTTTCGGAGGCCGGATCCGGCCCGGTTTTTTCCGCGGCACGCCGTTTCCGGCCCGGTTTTTTTCCGCGGCACGCCGTTTCGGAGGCCAGATCCGGCCCGGTTTTTTCCGCGGCACGCCCTTTCGGAGGCCGGATCCGGCCCGGTTTTTCCGCGGCACGCCGTTTCGGAGGCCGGATCCGGCCCGGTTTTTCCGCGGCACGCCGTTTCCCGGCCCGGTTTTTCCGCGGCACGCCATTTCGGAGGCCGGATCCGGCCCGGTTTTTCCGCGGCACGCCGTTTCCGGCCCGGTTTTTCCGCGGCACGCCGTTTCGGAGGCCGGATCCGGCCCGGTTTTTCCGCGGCACGCCGTTTCCAGCCCGGGTTTTTCCGCGGCACGCCGTTTCGGAGGCCGGATCCGGCCCGGTTTTTCCGCGGCACGCCATTTCCCTCCCGGTTTTTCCGCGGCACGCCGTTTCGGAGGCCGGATCCGGCCCGGTTTTTCCGCGGCACGCCGTTTCAGGCCCGGTTTTTCCGCGGCACGCCCTTTCGGAGGCCGGATCCGGCCCGGTTTTTCCGCGGCACGCCGTTTCCGGCCCGGTTTTTCCACGGCACGCCGTTTCGGAGGCCGGATCCGGCCCGGTTTTTTCCGCGGCACGCCATTTCCCTCCCGGTTTTTCCGCGGCACGCCGTTTCGGAGGCCGGATCCGGCCCGGGTTTTTCCGCGGCACGCGTTTCCGGCCCGGTTTTTTCCGCGGCACGCCGTTTCGGAGGCCGGATCCGGCCCGGTTTTTCCGCGGCACGCCGTTTCGGAGGCCGGATCCGGCCCGGTTTTTCCGCGGCACGCGTTTCAGGCCCGGTTTTTCCGCGGCACGCCCTTTCGGAGGCCGGATCCGGCCCGGTTTTTCCGCGGCACGCCGTTTCCGGCCCGGTTTTTTCCACGGCACGCCGTTTCGGAGGCCGGATCCGGCCCGGTTTTTTCCGCGGCACGCCATTTCCCTCCCGGTTTTTCCGCGGCACGCCGTTTCGGAGGCCGGATCGGGCCCGGTTTTTCCGCGGCACGCCGTTTCCGGCCCGGTTTTTTCCGCGGCACGCCGTTTCGGAGGCCGGATCCGGCCCGGGTTTTTCCGCGGCACGCCATTTCCCTCCCGGTTTTTCCGCGGCACGCCGTTTCGGAGGCCGGATCCGGCCCGGTTTTTCCGCGGCACGCCGTTTCCGGCCCGGTTTTTCCGCGGCACGCCGTTTCGGAGGCCGGATCCGGCCCGGTTTTTCCGCGGCACGCCCTTTCGGAGGCCGGATCCGGCCCGGTTTTTTCCGCGGCACACCGTTTCGGAGGCCGGATCCGGCACGGTTTTGCCGCGGCACGCCGTTTCGGAGGCCGGATCCGGCCCGGTTTTTCCGCGGCACGCCGTTTCGGAGGCCGGATCCGGCCCGGTTTTTCCGCGGCACGCCGTTTCCGGCCCGGTTTTTCCGCGGCACGCCGTTTCGGAGGCCGGATCCGGCCCGGTTTTTCCGCGGCACGCCGTTTCGGAGGCCGGATCTCGGCCCAGTTTTTCCGCGGCACGCCATTTCGGAGGCCGGATCCGGCCCGGTTTTTCCGCGGCACGCTGTTTCCGGCCCGGTTTTTCCGCGGCACCGCCGTTTCGGAGGCCGGATCCGGCCCGGTTTTTCCGCGGCACGCCATTTCCGGCCCGGTTTTTCCGCGGCACGCCGTTTCGGAGGCCGGATCCGGCCCGGTTTTTCCGCGGCACGCCGTTTCCGGCCCGGTTTTTCCGCGGCACGCCGTTTCGGAGGCCGGATCCGGCCCGGTTTTGCTGCGGCACGCCGTTTCGGAGGCCGGATCCGGCCCGGTTTTTCCGCGGCACGCCGTTTCCGGCCCGGTTTTTTCGCGGTTTCGGAGGCCGGATCCGGCCCGGTTTTTCCACGGCACGCCGTTTTGGAGGCCGGATCCGGCCCGGTTTTTCCGCGGCACGCCATTTCCGGCCCGGTTTTTCCGCGGCACGCCGTTTCGGAGGCCGGATCCGGCCCGGTTTTCCCGCGGCACGCCGTTTCGGAGGCCGGATCCGGCCCGGTTTTTCCGCGGCACGCCGTTTCGGAGGCCGGATCCGGCCCGGTTTTTCCGCGGCACGCCGTTTCGGAGGCCGGATCCGGCACGGTTTTTTCCGCCGCACGCCCTTTCGGAGGCCGGATCCGGCCCGGTTTTTCCGCGGCACGCCGTTTCGGAGGCCGGATCCGGCCCGGTTTTTCCGCGGCACGCCGTTTCCGGCCCGGTTTTTCCGCGGCACGCCGTTTCGGAGGCCGGATCCGGCCGGTTTTTCCGCGGCACGCCGTTTCCGGCCCGGTTTTTCCGCGGCACGCCGTTTCGGAGGCCAGATCCGGCCCGGTTTTTCCGCGGCACGCCCTTTCGGAGGCCGGATCCGGCCCGGTTTTTCCGCGGCACGCCGTTTCGGAGGCCGGATCCGGCCCGGTTTTTCCGCGGCACGCCGTTTCCGGCCCGGTTTTTCCGCGGCACGCCATTTCGGAGGCCGGATCCGGCCCGGTTTTTCCGCGGCACGCCGTTTCCGGCCCGGTATTTCCGCGGCACGCCGTTTCGGAGGCCGGATCCGGCCCGGTTTTTCCGCGGCACGCCGTTTCCAGCCCGGTTTTTCCGCGGCACGCCGTTTCGGAGGCCGGATCCGGCCCGGTTTTTCCGCGGCACGCCATTTCCGGCCCGGTTTTTCCGCGGCACGCCGTTTCGGAGGCCGGATCCGGCCCGGTTTTTCCGCGGCACGCCGTTTCAGGCCCGGTTTTTTCCGCGGCACGCCGTTTCGGAGGCCGGATCCGGCCCGGTTTTTCCGCGGCACGCCGTTTCCGGCCCGGTTTTTCCACGGCACGCCGTTTCGGAGGCCGGATCCGGCCCGGTTTTTCCGCGGCACGCCATTTCCCTCCCGGTTTTTTCCGCGGCACGCCGTTTCGGAGGCCGGATCCGGCCGGTTTTTTCCGCGGCACGCCGTTTCCGGCCCGGTTTTTCCGCGGCACGTACGCCGTTTCGGAGGCCGGATCCGGCCCGGTTTTTCCGCGGCACGCCATTTCCCTCCCGGTTTTTCCGCGGCACGCCGTTTCGGAGGCCGGATCCGGCCCGGTTTTTCCGCGGCACGCCGTTTCCGGCCCGGTTTTCCGCGGCACGCCGTTTCGGAGGCCGTTTCCGGCCCGGTTTTTTTCGCGGCACGCCGTTTCGGAGGCCGGATCCGGCCCGTTTTTTCCGCGGCACACCGTTTCGGAGGCCGGATCCGGCACGGTTTTGCCGCGGCACGCCGTTTCGGAGGCCGGATCCGGCCCGGTTTTTTCCGCGGCACGCCGTTTCCGGCCCGGTTTTTCCGCGGCACGCCCTTTCGGAGGCCGGATCCGGCCCGGTTTTTCCGCGGCACGCCGTTTCCGGCCCGGTTTTTTCCGCGGCACGCCGTTTCGGAGGCCGGATCCGGCCCGGTTTTTCCGCGGCTACGCCGTTTCGGAGGCCGTTTCCGGCCCGGTTTTTCCGCGGCACGCCGTTTCCGGCCCGGTTTTTCCGCGGCACGCCGTTTCGGAGGCCGGATCCGGCCCGGTTTTTCCGCGGCACGCCATTTCCGGCCCGGTTTTTTCCGCGGCACGCCGTTTCGGAGGCCGGATCCGACCCGGTTTTTTCCGCGGCACGCTGTTTCCGGCCCGGTTTTTCTGCGGCACGCCGTTTCGGAGGCCGGATCCGGCCTGGTTTTTCCGCGGCACGCCGTTTCGGAGGCCGGATCCGGCCCGGTTTTTCCGCGGCACGCCGTTTCGGAGGCCGGATCCGGCCCGGTTTTTCCGCGGCACGCCGTTTCCGGCCCGGTTTTTCCGCGGCACGCCGTTTCGGAGGCCGGATCCGGCCCGGTTTTTCCGCGGCACGCCGTTTCGGAGGCCGGATCCGGCCCGGTTTTTCCGCGGCACGCCGTTTCGGAGGCCGGATCCGGCCCGGTTTTTCCGCGGCACGCCGTTTCAGAGGCCGGATCCGGCCCGGTTTTTCCGCGGCACGCCGTTTCCGGCCCGGTTTTTCCGCCGCACGCCGTTTTGGAGGCCGGATCCGGCCCGGTTTTTCCGCGGCACACCCTTTCGGAGGCCGGATCCGGCCCGGTTTTTCCGCGGCACGCCGTTTCGGAGGCCGGATCCGGCCCGGTTTTTCCGCGGCACGCAGTTTCCGACCCGGTTTTTCTGCGGCACGCCGTTTCGGAGGCCGTTTCCGGCCCGGTTTTTCCGCGGCACGCCGTTTCCGGCCCGGTTTTTCCGCGGCACGCCGTTTCGGAGGCCGGATCTGGCCCGGTTTTTCCGCGGCACGCCCTTTCGGAGGCCGGATCCGGCCCGGTTTTTCCGCGGCACGCCGTTTCGGAGGCCGGATCCGGCCCGGTTTTTCCGCGGCATGCCGTTTCCGGCCCAGTTTTTCCGCGGCACGCCATTTCGGAGGCCGGATCCGGCCCGGTTTTTCCGCGGCACGCCGTTTCCGGCCCGGTTTCTCCGCGGCACGCCGTTTCGGAGGCCGGATCCGGCCCGGTTTTTCCGCGGCACGACGTTTCCGGCCCGGTTTTTTCCGCGGCACGCCGTTTCGGAGGCCGGATCCGGCCCGGTTTTTCCGCGGCACGCCATTTCCGGCCCGGCTTTTCCGCGGCACGCCATTTCGGAGGCCGGATCCGGCCCGGTTTTTCCGCGGCACGCCGTTTCAGGCCCGGTTTTTTCCACGGCACGCCGTTTCGGAGGCCGGATCCGGCCCGGTTTTTCCGCGGCACGCCGTTTCCGGCCCGGTTTTTCCGCGGCACACCGTTTCGGAGGCCGGATCCGGCCCGGTTTTTTCCGCGGCACGCCGTTTCGGAGGCCGGATCCGGCCCGGTTTTTCCGCGGCACGCCGTTTCGGAGGCCGGATCCGGCCCGGTTTTTCCGCGGCACGCCGTTTCCGGCCCGGTTTTTCCGCGGCACGCCGTTTCGGAGGCCGGATCCGGCCCGGTTTTTCCGCGGCACGCCATTTCCCTCCCGGTTTTTCCGCGGCACGCCGTTTCGGAGGCCGGATCCGGCCCGGTTTTTCCGCGGCACGCCGTTTCCGGCCCGGTTTTTCCGCGGCACGCCGTTTCCGGCCCGGTTTTTTCCGCGGCACGCCGTTTCGGAGGCCGGATCCGGCCCGGTTTTTCCGCGGCACGCCGTTTCCGGCCCGGTTTTTCCGCGGCACGCCGTTTCGGAGGCCGGATCCGGCCCGGTTTTTTCCGCGGCACGCCGTTTCGGAGGCCGTTTCCGGCCCGGTTTTTTCCGCGGCACGCCGTTTCCGGCCCGGTTTTTCCGCGGCACGCCGTTTCGGAGGCCGGATCCGGCCCGGTTTTTCCGCGGCACGCCATTTCCGGCCCGGTTTTTTCCGCGGCACGCCGTTTCGGAGGCCGGATCCGACCCGGTTTTTCCGCGGCACGCTGTTTCCGGCCCGGTTTTTCTGCGGCACGCCGTTTCGGAGGCCGGATCCGGCCTGGTTTTTCCGCGGCACGCCGTTTCGGAGGCCGGATCCGGCCCGGTTTTTTCCGCGGCACGCCGTTTCGGAGGCCGGATCCGGCCCGGTTTTTCCGTGGCACGCCGTTTCCGGCCCGGTTTTTTCCGCGGCACGCCGTTTCGGAGGCCGGATCCGGCCCGGTTTTGCCGCGGCACGCCGTTTCGGAGGCCGGATCCGGCCCGGTTTTTCCGCGGCACGCCGTTTCGGAGGCCGGATTCCGCCCGGTTTTGCCGCGGCACGCCATTTCCGGCCCGGTTTTTCCGCGGCACGCCGTTTCCGGCCTGGTTTTTTCGGCGGCACGCCGTTTCGGAGGCCGGATCCGGCCCAGTTTTTTCCGCGGCACGCCGTTTCGGAGGCCGGATCCGGCCCGGTTTTTCCGCGGCACGCCATTTCGGAGGCCGGATCCGGCCCGGTTTTTCCGCGGCACGCCGTTTCGGAGGCCCGATCCGGCCCGGTTTTTCCGTGGCACGCCGTTTCCGGGCCGGTTTTTTCCGCGGCACGCCGTTTCGGAGGCCGGATCTGGCCCGGTTTTTCCGTGGCACGCCGTTTCCGGCCCGGTTTTTTCCGCGGCACGCCGTTTCGGAGGCCGGATCTGGCCCGGTTTTTCCGCGGCACGCCGTTTAAGGCCCGGTTTTTTCCGCGGCACGCCGTTTCCGGCCCGGTTTTTCTGCCGCACGCCGTTTCGGAGGCCGGATCCAGCCCGGTTTTTCCGCGGCACGCCGTTTCGGAGGCCGGATGCGGCCCGGTATTTCCGCGGCACGCCGTTTCGGAGGCCGGATCCGGCCCGGTTTTTCCGCGGCACGCCGTTTCGGAGGCCGGATCCGGCCCGGTTTTTCCGCGTCACGCCGTTTCGGAGGCCGGATCCGGCCCGGTTTTTCCGCGGCACGCCGTTTCCGGCCCGGTTTCTCCGCGGCACGCCGTTTCGGAGGCCGGATCCGGCCCGGTTTTTTCCGCGGCATGCTGTTTCGGAGGCCGGATCCGGCCCGGTTTTTCCACGGCACGCCGTTTCGGAGGCCGGATCCGGCCCGGTTTTTCCGCGGCACGCCGTTTCGGAGGCCGGATCCGGCCCGGTTTTTCCGCGGCACGCCGTTTCGGAGGCCGGATCCGGCCCGGTTTTTCCGCGGCACGCCATTTCCGGCCCGGTTTTTTCCGCCGCACGCCGTTTCGGAGGCCGGATCCGGCCCGGTTTTTCCGCGGCACGCCGTTTTGGAGGCCGGATCCGGCCCGGTTTTTCCGCGGCACGCCATTTCCGGCCCGGTTTTTTCCGCGGCACGCCGTTTCGGAGGCCGGATCCGGCCCGGTTTTGCCGCGGCACGCCGTTTTGGAGGCCGGATCCGGCCCGGTTTTTCCGCGGCACGCCGTTTCGGAGGCCGGATCCGGCCCGGTTTTTCCGCGGCACGCCGTTTCCGGCCCGGTTTTTCCGCGGCACGCCGTTTTGGAGGCCGGATCCAGCCCGGTTTTTCCACCGCACGCCGTTTCGGAGGCCGGATCTGGCCCGATTTTTCCGCCGCACGCCGTTTCGGAGGCCGGATTCGGCCCGGTTTTTTCCGCGGCACGCCGTTTCGGAGGCCGGATCCGGCCCGGTTTTTCCGCCGCACGCCGTTTCCGGCCCGGTATTTCCGCGGCACGCCGTTTCGGAGGCCGGATCCGGCCCGGTTTTGCCGCGGCACGCCGTTTCGGAGGCCGGATCCGGCCCGGTTTTTTCCGCGGCACGCCATTTCCGGCCCGGTTTTTCCGCGGCACGCCATTTCGGAGGCCGGATCCGGCCCGGTTTTTCCGCGGCACGCCGTTTCCGGCCCGGTTTTTCCGCGGCACGCCGTTTCGGAGGCCGGATCCGGCCCGGTTTTTCCGCGGCACGCCATTTCCGGCCCGGTTTTTCCGCGGCACGCCGTTTCGGAGGCCGGATCCGGCCCGGTTTTTTCCGCGGCACGCCATTTCCGGCCCGGTTTTTTTCCGCCGCACGCCGTTTCGGAGGCCGGATCCGGCCCGGTTTTTCCGCGGCACGCCGTTTTGGAGGCCGGATCCGGCCCGGTTTTTCCGCGGCACGCCATTTCCGGCCCGGTTTTTCCGCGGCACGCCATTTCCGGCCCGGTTTTTCCGCGGCACGCCGTTTCGGAGGCCGGATCCGGCCCGGTTTTTCCGCGGCACGCCGTTTCGGAGGCCGGATCCGGCCCGGTTTTTCCACCGCACGCCGTTTCCGAGGCCGGATCCGGCCCGATTTTTCCGCCGCACGCCGTTTCGGAGGCCGGATTCGGCCCGGTTTTTCCGCGGCACGCCGTTTCGGAGGCCGGATCCGGCCCTGTTTTTCCGCCGCACGCCGTTTCGGAGGCCGGATCCGGCCCGGTTTTTCCGCGGCACGCCGTTTCGGAGGCCGGATCCGGCCCGGTTTTTCCGCGGCACGCCGTTTCGGAGGCCGGATCCGGCCCGGTTTTTCTGCGGCACGCCGTTTCGGAGGCCGGATCCGGCCCGGTTTTTCCGCGGCACGCCATTTCCGGCCCGGGTTTTTCCGCGGCACGCCGTTTCGGAGGCCAGATCCGGCCCGGTTTTTCCGCGGCACGCCGTTTCCGGCCCGGTTTTTCCGCGGCACGCCGTTTCGGAGGCCGGATCCGGCCCGGTTTTGCTGCGGCACGCCGTTTCGGAGGCCGGATCCGGCCCGGTTTTTCCGCGGCACGCCGTTTCCGGCCCGGTTTTTCCGCGGCACGCCGTTTCGGAGGCCGGATCCGGCCCAGTTTTTCCACGGCACGCCGTTTTGGAGGCCGGATCCGGCCCGGTTTTTCCGCGGCACGCCATTTCCGGCCCGGTTTTTCCGCGGCACGCCGTTTCGGAGGCCGGATCCGGCCCGGTTTTTTCCGCGGCACGCCGTTTCGGAGGCCGGATCCGGCCCGGTTTTTCCGCGGCACGCCGTTTCGGAGGCCGGATCCGGCCCGGTTTTTTCCGCGGCACGCCGTTTCGGAGGCCGGATCCGGCACGGTTTTTCCGCCGCACGCCCTTTCGGAGGCCGGATCCGGCCCGGTTTTTCCGCGGCACGCCGTTTCGGAGGCCGGATCCGGCCCGGTTTTTCCGCGGCACGCCGTTTCCGGCCCGGTTTTTCCGCGGCACGCCGTTTCGGAGGCCGGATCCGGCCCGGTTTTTCCGCGGCACGCCGTTTCCGGCCCGGTTTTTCCGCGGCACGCCGTTTCGGAGGCCAGATCCGGCCCGGTTTTTCCGCGGCACGCCCTTTCGGAGGCCGGATCCGGCCCGGTTTTTCCGCGGCACGCCGTTTCGGAGGCCGGATCCGGCCCGGTTTTTCCGCGGCACGCCGTTTCCGGCCCGGTTTTTCCGCGGCACGCCATTTCGGAGGCCGGATCCGGCCCGGTTTTTCCGCGGCACGCCGTTTCCGGCCCGGTTTTTCCGCGGCACGCCGTTTCGGAGGCCGGATCCGGCCCGGTTTTTCCGCGGCACGCCGTTTCCAGCCCGGTTTTTCCGCGGCACGCCGTTTCGGAGGCCGGATCCGGCCCGGTTTTTCCGCGGCACGCCATTTCCCTCCCGGTTTTTCCGCGGCACGCCGTTTCGGAGGCCGGATCCGGCCCGGTTTTTCCGCGGCACGCCGTTTCAGGCCCGGTTTTTCCGCGGCACGCCCTTTCGGAGGCCGGATCCGGCCCGGTTTTTCCGCGGCACGCCGTTTCCGGCCCGGTTTTTCCACGGAACGCCGTTTCGGAGGCCGGATCCGGCCCGGTTTTTCCGCGGCACGCCATTTCCCTCCCGGTTTTTCCGCGGCACGCCGTTTCGGAGGCCGGATCCGGCCCGGTTTTTCCGCGGCACGCCGTTTCCGGCCCGGTTTTTCCGCGGCACGCCGTTTCGGAGGCCGGATCCGGCCCGGTTTTTCCGCGGCACGCCGTTTCGGAGGCCGGATCCGGCCCGGTTTTTCCGCGGCACGCCGTTTCAGGCCCGGTTTTTCCGCGGCACGCCCTTTCGGAGGCCGGATCCGGCCCGGTTTTTCCGCGGCACGCCGTTTCCGGCCCGGTTTTTCCACGGCACGCCGTTTCGGAGGCCGGATCCGGCCCGGTTTTTCCGCGGCACGCCATTTCCCTCCCGGTTTTTCCGCGGCACGCCGTTTCGGAGGCCGGATCCGGCCCGGTTTTTCCGCGGCACGCCGTTTCCGGCCCGGTTTTTCCGCGGCACGCCGTTTCGGAGGCCGGATCCGGCCCGGTTTTTCCGCGGCACGCCATTTCCCTCCCGGTTTTTCCGCGGCACGCCGTTTCGGAGGCCGGATCCGGCCCGGTTTTTCCGCGGCACGCCGTTTCCGGCCCGGTTTTTTCCGCGGCACGCCGTTTCGGAGGCCGGATCCGGCCCGGTTTTTCCGCGGCACGCCCTTTCGGAGGCCGGATCCGGCCCGGTTTTTCCGCGGCACACCGTTTCGGAGGCCGGATCCGGCACGGTTTTGCCGCGGCACGCCGTTTCGGAGGCCGGATCCGGCCCGGTTTTTCCGCGGCACGCCGTTTCGGAGGCCGGATCCGGCCCGGTTTTTCCGCGGCACGCCGTTTCCGGCCCGGTTTTTCCGCGGCACGCCGTTTCGGAGGCCGGATCCGGCCCGGTTTTTCCGCGGCACGCCGTTTCGGAGGCCGGATCCGGCCCAGTTTTTCCGCGGCACGCCATTTCGGAGGCCGGATCCGGCCCGGTTTTTCCGCGGCACGCTGTTTCCGGCCCGGTTTTTTCCGCGGCACGCCGTTTCGGAGGCCGGATCCGGCCCGGTTTTTCCGCGGCACGCCATTTCCGGCCCGGTTTTTCCGCGGCACGCCGTTTCGGAGGCCGGATCCGGCCCGGTTTTTCCGCGGCACGCCGTTTCCGGCCCGGTTTTTTCCGCGGCACGCCGTTTCGGAGGCCGGATCCGGCCCGGTTTTGCTGCGGCACGCCGTTTCGGAGGCCGGATCCGGCCCGGTTTTTTCCGCGGCACGCCGTTTCCGGCCCGGTTTTTTCGCGGCACGCCGTTTCGGAGGCCGGATCCGGCCCGGTTTTTCCACGGCACGCCGTTTTGGAGGCCGGATCCGGCCCGGTTTTTCCGCGGCACGCCATTTCCGGCCCGGTTTTTCCGCGGCACGCCGTTTCGGAGGCCGGATCCGGCCCGGTTTTTCCGCGGCACGCCGTTTCGGAGGCCGGATCCGGCCCGGTTTTTCCGCGGCACGCCGTTTCGGAGGCCGGATCCGGCCCGGTTTTTTCCGCGGCACGCCCTTTCGGAGGCCGGATCCGGCCCGGTTTTTCCGCGGCACGCCGTTTCGGAGGCCGGATCCGGCCCGGTTTTTCCGCGGCACGCCGTTTCCGGCCCGGGTTTTTCCGCGGCACGCCGTTTCGGAGGCCGGATCCGGCCCGGTTTTTCCGCGGCACGCCGTTTCCGGCCCGGTTTTTTCCGCGGCACGCCGTTTCGGAGGCCGGATCCGGCCCGGTTTTTCCGCGGCACGCCCTTTCGGAGGCCGGATCCGGCCCGGTATTTCCGCGGCACGCCGTTTCGGAGGCCGGATCCGGCCCGGTTTTTCCGCGGCACGCCGTTTCCGGCCCGGTATTTCCGCGGCACGCCGTTTCGGAGGCCGGATCCGGCCCGGTTTTTCCGCGGCACGCCGTTTCCAGCCCGGTTTTTCCGCGGCACGCCGTTTCGGAGGCCGGATCCGGCCCGGTTTTTCCGCGGCACGCCGTTTCCGGCCCGGTTTTTCCGCGGCACGCCGTTTCGGAGGCCGGATCCGGCCCGGTTTTTTCCGCGGCACGCCGTTTCCGGCCCGGTTTTTTCCGCGGCACGCCATTTCGGAGGCCGGATCCGGCCCGGTTTTTCCGCGGCACGCCGTTTCCGGCCCGGTATTTCCGCGGCACGCCGTTTCGGAGGCCGGATCCGGCCCGTTTTTCCGCGGCACGCCGTTTCCAGCCCGGGTTTTTCCGCGGCACGCCGTTTCGGAGGCCGGATCCGGCCCGGTTTTTTCCGCGGCACGCCGTTTCCGGCCCGGTTTTTCCGCGGCACGCCGTTTCGGAGGGCCGGATCCGGCCCGGTTTTTTCCGCGGCACGCCGTTTCAGGCCCGGTTTTTTCCGCGGCACGCCGTTTCGGAGGCCGGATCCGGCCCGGTTTTTTCCGCGGCACGCCGTTTCCCGGCCCGGTTTTTCCACGGCACGCCGTTTCGGAGGCCGGATCCGGCCCGGTTTTTCCGCGGCACGCCATTTCCCTCCCGGTTTTTCCGCGGCACGCCGTTTCGGAGGCCGGATCCGGCGCCGGTTTTTCCGCGGCACGCCGTTTCCGGCCCGGTTTTTCCGCGGCACGCCGTTTCGGAGGCCGGATCCGGCCCGGTTTTTCCGCGGCACGCCATTTCCCTCCCGGTTTTTCTGCGGCACGCCGTTTCGGAGGCCGGATCCGGCCCGGTTTTTCCGCGGCACGCCGTTTCCGGCCCGGTTTTTCCGCGGCACGCCGTTTCGGAGGCCGGATCCGGCCCGGTTTTTCCGCGGCACGCCCTTTCGGAGGCCGGATCCGGCCCGGTTTTTTCCGCGGCACACCGTTTCGGAGGCCGGATCCGGCACGGTTTTGCCGCGGCACGCCGTTTCGGAGGCCGGATCCGGCCCGGTTTTTCCGCGGCACGCCGTTTCGGAGGCCGGATCCGGCCCGGTTTTTTCCGCGGCACGCCGTTTCCGGCCCGGTTTTTTCCGCGGCACGCCGTTTCGGAGGCCGGATCCGGCCCGGTTTTTCCGCGGCACGCCGTTTCGGAGGCCGGATCCGGCCCAGTTTTTCCGCGGCACGCCATTTCGGAGGCCGGATCCGGCCCGGTTTTTCCGCAGGCACGCTGTTTCCGGCCCGGTTTTTTCCGCGGCACGCCGTTTCGGAGGCCGGATCCGGCCCGGTTTTTCCGCGGCACGCCGTTTCGGAGGCCGGATCCGGCCCAGTTTTTCCGCGGCACGCCGTTTCCGGCCCGGTTTTTTCCGCCGCACGCCGTTTTGGAGGCCGGATCCGGCCCGGTTTTTCCGCAGCACGCCCTTTCGGAGGCCGGATCCGGCCCGGTTTTTCCGCGGCACGCCATTTCCGGCCCGGTTTTTCCGCGGCACGCCGTTTCGGAGGCCGGATCCGGCCCGGTTTTTCCGCGGCACGCCATTTCCGGCCCGGTTTTTCCGCGGCACGCCATTTCGGAGGCTGGATCCGGCCCGGTTTTTCCACCGCACGCCGTTTCCGAGGCCGGATCCGGCCCGATTTTTCCGCCGCACGCCGTTTCGGAGGCCGGATTCGGCCCGGTTTTTCCGCCGCACGCCGTTTCGGAGGCCGGATCCGGCCCGGTTTTTCCGCGGCACGCCGTTTCGGAGGCCGGATCCGGCCCGGTTTTGCCGCGGCACGCCGTTTCGGAGGCCGGATCCGGCCCGGTTTTTCCGCGGCACGCCGTTTCGGAGGCCGGATCCGGCCCGGTTTTTCCGCGGCACGCCATTTCCGGCCTGGTTTTTCTGCGGCACGCCGTTTCGGAGGCCAGATCCGGCCCGGTTTTTTCCGCGGCACGCCGTTTCCGGCCCGGTTTTTCCGCGGCACGCCGTTTCGGAGGCCGGATCCGGCCCGGTTTTGCTGCGGCACGCCGTTTCGGAGGCCGGATCCGGCCCGGTTTTTCCGCGGCACGCCGTTTCCGGCCCGGTTTTTCCGCGGCACGCCGTTTCGGAGGCCGGATCCGGCCCGGTTTTTCCGCGGCACGCCGTTTTGGAGGCCGGATCCGGCCCGGTTTTTCCGCGGCACGCCATTTCCGGCCCGGTTTTTCCGCGGCACGCCGTTTCGGAGGCCGGATCCGGCCCGGTTTTTTCCGCGGCACGCCGTTTCGGAGGCCGGATCCGGCCCGGTTTTTCCGCGGCACGCCGTTTCGGAGGCCGGATCCGGCCCGGTTTTTCCGCGGCACGCCCTTTCGGAGGCCGTTTCCGGCCCGGTTTTTCCGCGGCACGCCGTTTCGGAGGCCGGATCCGGCCCGGTTTTTCCGCGGCACGCCGTTTCCGGCCCGGTTTTTCTGCGGCACGCCGTTTCGGAGGCCGGATCCGGCCCGGTTTTTCCGCGGCACGCCGTTTCCGGCCCGGTTTTTCCGCGGCACGCCGTTTCGGAGGCCGGATCCGGCCCGGTTTTTCCGCGGCACGCCGTTTCCGGCCCGGTTTTTCCGCGGCACGCCGTTTCGGAGGCCGGATCCGGCCCGGTTTTTCCGCGGCACGCCATTTCCGGCCCGGTTTTTTCCGCGGCACGCCGTTTCGGAGGCCGGATCCGGCCCGGTTTTTCCGCGGCACGCCATTTCCGGCCCGGTTTTTTCCGCCGCACGCCGTTTCGGAGGCCGGATCCGGCCCGGTTTTTCCGCGGCACGCCGTTTTGGAGGCCGGATCCGGCCCGGTTTTTCCGCGGCACGCCATTTCCGGCCTGGTTTTTCCGCGGCACGCCATTTCCGGCCCGGTTTTTCCGCGGCACGCCGTTTCGGAGGCCGGATCCGGCCCGGTTTTTCCGCGGCACGCCCGTTTCGGAGGCCGGATCCGGCCCGGTTTTTCCACCGCACGCCGTTTCCGAGGCCGGATCCGGCCCGATTTTTCCGCCGCACGCCGTTTCGGAGGCCGGATTCGGCCCGGTTTTTCCGCGGCACGCCGTTTCGGAGGCCGGATCCGGCCCTGTTTTTCCGCCGCACGCCGTTTCGGAGGCCGGATCCGGCCCGGTTTTTCCGCGGCACGCCGTTTCGGAG
>NW_027441161.1:0-103273 GCF_949628215.1 Phalacrocorax aristotelis | reverse complement strand
AGACCTTCCTTGTGCTCCACAGCATTTTGGTAGCGCTTCGCCTCCCTTTTGATCTCTTCTCTCATCCCTCTGAGCGTTTCGTGATCCCGGCTCGCCGTGCCTCCCGCACGGTTCTTTGTGTCCCGCAGCTCTCGAATCTCTGTAGCAGGCTTTGGTTCTCTCGTTCCCTCAGAAACCCTCCTCAGGCTTATTTTGTGCCGCAGAGCACTCTTGTGCTCTCTTCAGATGCTTTTTTTTATTTTTATGCTGTCTGTCGTCTAGGGTGCCTCCGTTCGGCCTCCGGCCCCCTGAGGACGTCTGTACTCTGTTCAGGTCCCCTCCAGACTTCCTCCTTATGCCCCTGAGCCTTCTTTGGTCTCTCTGGCCCATTTGGGACCCCTCTAATGGTGTCACGATGCCCATCGATGCCTTCAAGGCTGCCCTTAGCACAGCTCTAGCTCTGTCGCGGGCCTTCCACCCCTCTCGTTCCTTCACAAGCCATCCCGAGTCCATACCAGTGACCAGCCCGGTCATTCCGTCCTCTCTTCCCTCCAGCCGTGCCTCCATTTGGTCCCTGGTTCTCTGACTTCACCTCTACTCGGTTCGGATCCCCTCTGGATTTAGTCGTCGTGGCCCCAGTCCTCTTTCTGTCTCCCTCAGGACATTTCTGCTCCCAGCCACGTTGCCTTGGGCTCCACAGCACTCTTGAGGCGCTTTCGGCGAGGCCATCTTTGAGCCGCAGAGCACTCATTTGCTCCTCTGCACTTCCGAGGGCGACTCGGGCCACCCGAGGCCCTCGGCGCTCCGGCCCGATGATCACCCAAGTTCCTCCTTGCCGTCCCAGATTCTCCTCTCGTCTCTCTGGGGGCTCTCCCGGGTCTCAGGACCCCTCTCCTCCCAGTCACGATGCCTCCCAAGAGCTTCCTTGTTCTCTGCAGCACTCTGTAGCACTTCTGCTCCCTTTCCTTCCCTACTGTTCCCTCAGAGTCTCCCAGCCCTCGTTGCTACCCGGCACGTCCTTACATTTCTCTGCCATCTAGGGTGTCGCCACTGAGTTCCTCTCTCACTTATGACTTTTTCCCTTCGGTCCCTGGTACCCCAAAGACAGGCATTATCCGCTCAGAACCCCTCTTGAGTCTTTCAGAGCAGGCGAGAGCCTCCTCTCGCCTTCACAGCCCTCCTGCGCAGACGACTTCACTTTTTCTGCGTGTGGAATTGTCTATTATTTTTAATGCGTCTCCCGTGGTGTCTTTTGTGACCTTTTGTAATTTATTTTTGTTCCGGCTACTTAGGTGTCAACTAGGCCATTTCATATGGTTTCCAATGCGTTTCTTGTATTTCCACGTTTTTCCAGTGTTTTCTGTCCTTTGGGACTCACCTGATTCTGTTAACGGAGTCAGCTGCAGAGACCATCAAGGAGCCTCAGTGACTCGGAATCGTCGTCAATTTACAGAAAATAATGCACTTTGCAACACAGGGTATATTTGGGAAGGGGTTCCTACGGGCTCTAACGCTGCTTTGTCATTTGCTGCTCCCCAGAACGCGGTTCTGGTAGAAGTGCTGTGCACGGTCTCGCTGGAGCGAATTGTGACAGCAAAGCACTTTGGCTTTTCGTTAGGAAACTAACCCGCGGTCTTTCTGCTTGTAGTATCCTTATTACCTTTAAAGAGCTGCTTCCCCACGTAGCCTGCTATGATCTCAAATTATTAACATCTGTTGAAAGAAAAGGTGAAGTTTGCCCCGGTAAAATTAATTCTCTCCCCGCTCACGGTGCTGACGCAACAGATGCAGCAAAAGAGGTGGTATCGGTGCTTCCAGCAAGGGTCGCCGCCTCTGTTCGGCGCCCGTATGCTGTGAACCGCAGGCACCGCGCCGCCGCCAGGGTTTGCGGTGCTCGGGCGCCCCTTTCCCGGGGGTTGTGGGAAGGGCGGGCTGGGGTCGACGAGCCCCAGCCGGGGCTCGGGCAGCTCTTGCTGCCCCTGGGCTCCTCTGGCGTCGGTGCTCCCGTGTTCCCTCGGGCGGTCGCAGCTTTGGGGCTGTCTCAGCCCCCCGGGCAGGCGTGCTCTGGCGTTTAGAGAAGCGGAGGCGTTGCCTGAGGTAAGGATTCAGGAGCAGTCAGGGCTGAGCCATGTATATATTAGAAAGGACACTTGTAGGCAGCTTTTCTTTTTCCTCAGGTCAGTAACTTTGTGTTGGCTGTTCAGGGGTGGCAAGATGGCTTAATAGTGTGCTTTGGTCCTGTGGGTTTGGTTTTCTTTTTCCTTTCTTGTCCTAAGAGCATTTTATTTTCCTGGAATTGCTGACTCTATTGAAGATGGAACCCTGGGGTTTTTCACCAGCTTTGCTCTATACTGTGCAAGTCGCTGACTTTGTCACGTCATAGGACTGACGGTGAGCTCTGGCGGGGTGAGCGTGTTGTGTGCCTCTGTACATGGAGCTTTAGCCTTTCTCAGGAGAGCAGCAGGGACATGAGGCATAGTGTCTTTGAGGGTAGGGAGCAGCTCATGGCTTTTCTTAATCAGCCACAGAGCACCACGTCACCCCGAGAACCTCGGCAGCTGCGGCGGGCCCCGCGCAGGTGATGGGCGTCAGGGCGTCCCTTACTTTGTGGGCCTGCAGCTCTGTATTGCCCACGGAGTACGTTGTTGTCCCTAGAACCTCTGCGGCTCGCAGCAGGCCCCTTGTAGATTGCAAGCATCAGGACTTTGCTTACTTTGAGGGGCTGTAGCGGAGCCCGGTGCCCGTGAGAAGGTGGGGGAGCGGAGGTGCTCGCAGGAGGCAGGGCGGACCTGGGAAGAGCAGCGGCCGAGCCGGGGGCTCCGGGCCTGCCCGTGCGGGGCAGGAGCTGTCGGGAGGGGCTGGGGTTCCTTCCCTGGCCGCTCAGGAGAAGAGAAGGGGGTCTAAAGGGTGGGAAAGGGAGGGGGTTCCTCAGCCTGTCCCAGGGGGGGTTTGCCCTTGGGTTTGGGCGTCGGTGAGGCCCGTTCTGGTCTGGTCCCTCGGCGGCTGGCGCGAGGCCGTGACACGGTCACGAGAGCCGTGGCGCAGCCTGTCCGGGCCCCCGCATCGCGCTGCGCGGGGCTGAGCGGCGGGCGAGGCTCACCTCGGGACACGTGAGGTGTGTTAGGGGCCGTTAAAGGTGCGCTCCGGAACGCCGGGGCCGCCGCTGCTCCGTGCTGCTTCCGTGCTCCGTTCCCTGACTCAGTTTGTGCCTCCGTCCCGTCGCCGTCCGTCTGGGCGTCGCGGTCGCTGTTACCCGGAGGCGGTGACCGGTCCCTTGTTCCCAGCGCAGGCTTGGGTCGCCGTCTTCCCTGGCGCTTGCTGGAGAAGAGGACGTGTGTCCTCTGGGCTCGCAACAGTCTCCGGCCGGGGCCTGTCTCTTGTTTTACCAGGCGCGTAAGCTTTTTCTGCGATTCCCCTGTTGCCTTTTTCCTGACGTGTCCGACGAGCTGTGCTCCCGTATCGGTGACGGCAGGTATGTTCCCTTATGTTCAGGGGAGGGGCTGGGATGTGCAGAACATGGTCCCGGGCAGGGGAGCCCTCTATTACATGGGCGGCTGTGAGCAGTGTCAGGGACACCACGGGACAGGCATTAGAACCCGGTGCTCAGGTCAGACCGATGCGCCGGAACGGTCCCACCATCTGAAGGAATGCGTACTTCTGCCCCGAGGCTTTACTTGCTTGGTCTGCATCACCTTTGGCTTTCCCTTATCAAGTTCGCGTGTGGCAAGAGGTGTGTGTCATCAAGCGATTGGGTCTGAGGGGCGTCCACGAGGCTTTGTGAGCACTGAGTGATTTTCAGCACCTGTCTGCACTCGGGTCTCCTGTAACTAATACACAGTTTTGGCCCAAGACTTGACAGCGCAGCGTCAGCCGATAGCGGTACTTTGTACGCACGCGCCTGTGGCAGTGCAGGCTCCTGTCCCCTGTGTGTCCGTGCGCCCGTGCCGCGCGCTCCCTGCTGAGGGCCTCTGCCTGAGGCAGTTCATGGAGACGTGTGGGGTCTGTGGTGTTTTTTGTTTGTCTTTGTTTTTTCAGATGATGAAAAGTGAAAAGGCACCTGGCAACTGGAGGACCGCTGCAGCGGGCTGACTGCGTGCGCTTGCCCTTCTGAAGGACGGGTGGGCTGAGACTCCTGCCCCCCCCCCCCCCCCCCCGCCCCAAAAGCTAAGTTGAGGCAACGGTGGCGGGGAAGGGGCTGTGGGAGGGAGGGGTGCGAGGGTCGCCGTGGCAGGAAGGGGTTTTATAGGTGCCACAGGGGAGAGGGCCGTCCGGGAAGCGGTCCCCTCGGAGCGGGGAAATGGAGCGGGTTCCTTTTCAATGGGGCAGCGACGCGTGCCGGGCAGGGCGGCTCCCGGCTGCGTGCGGTGTCGTGTGGCGTGCGCGGCCCCCGTGCCTTCACCCTTCCTCGGGTCTCGATTGCTCTCCTTGCCCTCAAGGAGCAAGGCGCGTGCCTCGGGCACCGTTGCGCGGGCCTGGCACGGCCCTGTTTGCGGGCACGGCGCTGGTCAGGCGGTTCTTCTTTTGCGTCGCAAGCCTCAAGCGTGGCGGATCGGTCTGGCGCCTTTGGCGGCTTTTGGACGGTGGTCTCGTGCGTCGTCGTTCCCGGCTGCGCAAGCAGCTCTGCTCCGTAGCCGTCGGATTTTAGGGACTGGCGCTTCTTGCTGGCATCCTTACGCGCTTAGGTCTTGAAGCCGTGCTGCTTGCGCATCCGTCCTCTCCTTTGGGAGTAAGTTCTTGTCACAGGCCACGGAGCTCTCGTCGTTTTCTGGCACCGCCTGCGGGCGTCCTCGCGTCGCTGTCGGCGTCCCCTGGTCTACTTGCTGGCCGGGTTTTTCTCCATCCAGTTGATGCTCTTGCCAGGAGCGTTCTCTCGTCCTTGCAGCGCGCTGCGCGTAGCGGCCCGCGTAGCGTCGGTCTGTGCCTGTGCGCGCTTGGCTTGGAGCCGCCCTGCTGGGGGTGTAGGGTCAGGGGTAGGGGGCCTAGAGAAGAGAGTCTACGGTGCGTCTGTTAATCTGACCGAGGGTCTTGGGGCAAAGGCTGTCCCATCGTTTCAGCTTGAGTAGCCCTCAGCAGCGGGCGAAGACGGTGACTTGTGTCCCCTTTTTTTGTGGGTGCTAGGGGGATGACGGCAGCTGCCTGGGAGAGGCAGCTAGAGCGCCGGGCAGATTGCGTCCCAAAGGCGTCGAAGCCTGTATGCACGCAGGGCTTCCTGTTTCGTTTTAATGTCGTTGTTTTAACGGCCGGCTGCAGCGGGGCTCTCGATGGTGTTCCTACGCGGGAGCTAGACCTGCGTCACGGTTAAGCTGTTGCTGTGCGTCCAGGTGACTTGTTCTATCATGCTGTTCTTGCAGAGGATGAAGATGGAGCTGTGCAGGGTGATGGAGCAGAGCTGAGTAGAGCACACTAAGGCAGCGGGTCCGTGTGCGGGATTAAAGGGAAGATGCGACCGAAGGCTATTTGAGGAGCATTTCAGGCGAGCTGGGTCGCAGTGAGGGGGCGCATGGGGCTGGTGACTTTGTTCTCTTTGCTCTCAGGAGCACAGCGCTATCCCTAGGGGCTGGCAAGGTTCTAATTGTGGGGCCGGCGCCCATCGGGTGCTTCTTTTTGCGTTACAGTTTAAAGTGTGGATCGCTCTGATGTTTGAGGAGTTTCTGGGCAGTTGTCGTCTGCGGCGTCGTTCCCAGATGCGTGAACAGCTCTGCTCTGTCGCTGTCTGTTTTCAGGGAGCGTGATTTCTTCCCTGCATCCTTACGTTCTTAGGTCTTGTAGCTGGGCTTCTTGTGCCTCCTCCCTCTCAGTTTTGAGAGGAACTTCTTGTCACGGGCCCTGACGCTCTTCTAATCATTTTGGATCTCGTTAGGGCCTCCTTGCATCACTGTCAGGGTTCTGCAGGTCTTGTTGCTGGACGAGCTCTTCCGTCCAGTTGTCTCTGTGTTTGCCGAGAGCGTTCTCTCGTCTCGGAGGCGCGCGGTTTGTAGTGTTTCTCATAGCGTTGGTGTGTGCGTTTTGTGAGTTTGGCTCGGAGCCGCCTTGCTGGCCGTGTAGAGTCGGGTAGGTGGCACAGCGATGAGAGCTTAGGGTTCATCTGTTGCTGTGCTAAGGCTGTTGGGGGAAAGGTGGTACCGTCATCTCGGATGGAGTGGCCCTCCTCAGCAGGCAAGGACCGTAATCACCGTGACGTTTTGTGGGCTCGGAGGCCGTGACCGTGGCTATCTGGGAGAGGCAGCTAGAGTTCAGCTGAGCAGATTACCTCTGCAGGGTGTTCAAGCTTGTACGTGCGTAGGGCTTCATGTTTGATGTCATATGTTTGTTTTTAATGGCAGGTTATAGTCGGTGTTCAGGAACAGTTAAGGTACTGCTGTGCAACCAGGCGACTTGTTTCGTATTGGTTTTGGAGATGCCGAGGGACGAGTCGTGCAGGGCGACGGAGGGGAACTGAGGGGACCGATGTAAGCGGGTGAGTCGGTGCGTGGTGTATATAGAGGGAAGATGTGACCGATGCCTCTATGACTCCATTGCTCCTTGCGTTTGTCTTTTGTTTTGGTTTTGAAGTAGCGTAGCAATGAGCAAAGGAGGCAAGTCGAGCAAGGCGAGTGGTGATTGGTGGGCTGAAGTAGCAGCTCTTTTCTGAGGTGTTGTGTTGCTGGTGAAGTTATAAGCAACGCGTGTCGTTTGGGTGTTACGGACGGCGGGCGAGGTGCCGTGTTCAGCTGCAAGTGACGTAGGCCGGGTGGGAGGCTGTCGAGGGAAAGGGGTGCGAGACGGGGATCGGTGCGGGCAGGCTGTGGCATCGGGCAGCATCTCAGGAGGTGCCTTTTCGCTTGGCTTTTTGCAGGTGCCGCTGGCAGGCTCGGAGTGCTGCTGCCGCACGCCTATGAGAGGTCTGAGAAGGTGGGGCAGCGGCCAGCATCTAAGACCAGAGAATGCTGTGGTCCGTCGTCGAGCTCTTCAGTTTTGTAGGTAACACGTGGGCCGTCTTTGGAACGGCGTATGAGCATTAGAAGTGAGCTGGGTAGTAATGAGGAAGTCACGGGGCGGTGATTTCTCACGAGCGTAACGGTAGTTTACTGTGTGTTGATACGTTTGGTGCCACAAGCGATGACGGAAGCGGGGTGTGATGCTGGAATCTGTGCAGAGCAGGTGAGCTGATGGGCATGTTCGTTTTGATGAGGGGGGTGCTCTGGAAGAGATCTGTGTTGACCTGTGTGATACTTATTGCTGGCTCTGGGTTTTTTCCTTATGATGAAGAGGCACCTGGCCACTGCAAGAATATCCTGGTTAGCTGGTGTGTTTCTTGTTGTGAAAGGATTCATAATCTGACCCATCTGAAAGCCCCACAGTGTGACTTTTGTTAGGAAGAGATTTTGAAAAATTGAGATATTTCTTATTCAGTGAGGTTGCATTCTATGAACTTGCCATCAGAGTGCATCTTAGAGACAGTGTCTTTGTCAGCAGAACTCATCAGCACAAGACTTGCAAAGTATTGCTTTTTTTTAAAGATAAAAAAATCCATGGTCCTTGCGGAGATCCAAGCACAGCACATACTCCAAAGGTTGATGGCATTGGTAGTGCTTGGGTTCTCAGTTGTAACAGTCGAGATACCATAAAATGCGGTTCCCCTGCATGCTTCGGTACAGCCGAACGCATTAGCAGGTCTGCCGGTCCTTCTTGGTAGCCCCGTGTATTGCAACACTGGGGATTTGATTTGTGTGGTTTTTTGTTGTGGTATTTTTTCCCCCAAAAAAGTAAAACTGTATCGGGGATCTCTTCACTCACCGATTCTTCTGTCATAAATGAAAGTTTAAAAAAAAGCTAACATCGTCTGATTTACGACGTGACTTGCGCTCTTTCAGCTGTAACTGCCAAGCAGATGTAGGGTACGATTTGTTAGGTGTACTTAAGCAGGTAGGTATTTGTTGTAAATATTTAATGAGGGGCGACTGAATGTTGTGGGGGGGTGTTTCCTGCCGGTATTTTGAGGGAGCGCTCTTAAGTACTTTATTTCAGTCTCGCTTTCGACGCGCGTTTCCCTGGCAGTTCAGCAGCATCTCTTGGGCGGGGCAGCCGGGCGGACGTCCCTCCCGACTCCGTAACACGCCAAAACCCCCCAGTCACGTTGCTGCTGTGTATTTTGGAGATAGATAATCTTATGGCGGGTGTGAACGGCTGTGCGAGTTGAATGAACGCAGAAGGAAAATGGAAAGCTTTTAGAGCCTAGACGCTCATATTGGATGTGCGTAAACACGCGCCCGCCTTCTCAGCACAAAGTGAATTACTGAGATTTATTCTTAATTTTTTACGTTACTCTTTCAAGTTTGACACGCTTCACTTCAGGCTTCGTGGAGCCAGGCAGCAAGACGTGCGGCGGCAGGGCGAGGGCTGTAGCTGCTGCGGTGGGTCTGTAAGCGGAGGTTCCGGTTCCGGTACAACTTTGCCCCGCAGCCTCACGGGGTTATCTCCCCGCAGCGGTGCCGTAAGGAAGGGATGAGACGTTTTCCAGCACCAGCCAGAGCGTTCAGTGTTACGCGAAGGATCTGTTCAAAATGGTATCGGTTAGTCTTAATACCGTTTTCAAGCGTTCCAATCACTCTAGCTTTTAAAGGATGTGTTGTGTTTTGACGTGACCCGTTTGCCTGGAATCTTGCTGCGGCTCAATTTCCTTCCTACCCCTTATGCTGACTGAGCTCCTCCATTTTCTTCTGTGCTATTTTATTAACGTGCTGAAATATAGTTTGGGATTTCTGTTTTTCAGATGTCGTCTAAGTGTCTCGTGATGCTCAAGAGATGCCTGCCGGTCGTTAAGCGTGGTGAAGGTAAGGGGCCATCCCTCGGCCTGGAGGCTCCTGGCTCTGTCTCCAGCGGGTGCCCCGCAGGTGCGGCCGCGAGGGCTGCCCGGTGGGGAGAGTCGGGGCCCCCAGGGACCGGGGCTGTTTGTCACCCCGGGGAGCCCGTCCCAGTGCGGGAACATGTCCGAGCGGAGCCCGAGAGAGACGTGACACCGTCCTCTGGCACGCTCCTGCTCTGCCGTGGGGCAGCCGCCAGCCTGCGGACAGGGGCTGGGGGGGCTGCAGCTGTTTGGGGGGCTGCCCCACCTTTTAGATTTTAGCAGAGCTCCCCCTTTTCTGGGGGGTGTGGGAGGGGTGTGCGTGTACCTTTGTAAATGGCACTATTAAAGTAACGAGCTGCAGGTTGGAGCAGGTTCCCTTGTTTAGTGCCCTTCTTGGGGGTGAATAAAATTGGGGGAGTCCTGGGGGGGGTGTGATGATGTCATGTGGGGTGCCCCGGTGTCACTGGGGGAGCTGATAATGCGTCAGAGGAACAGGTGAGTGGGGGCATCATGTAGGGGTTCCCCCCCAAAAAGGGGGGTTGCAGCCTCAAAATGCCTGAAAATTCAGGGGGGCTATTACAAAAACCTCTTATTTTATACATATTGAAATGTAATATTAATTTATAGATGTATAAAGGGATTTTAAAATAAGAACTTATCTCTCCTATATTATATAACGGATTTCAGGATACAAAAATTCTACATCGAGATACAGGGTTTTAAAACACAAAAGTAACTCGACTGTCTATATATCTAAATTAAAAAATAAAGGAGTTTAAAATGAAGAAAAAGGATAGATGAAGGAATTCAAAGCAGAAGAAAGTCTGACTAGAGCGAGCATCTACGCTTAGTGTGTGTTACATAGTCTAAGTAGATGTGTAATCTAAATAGAGGTTATATAGAGTGAAATAAGCCGAGGTATAACTGTAAGTAGATGTCTAAATAGAGAAGTCGAAAAAGATTGAAGTGTCAAAGGGTAAGTAAGCAGATAGCTAGCCTAAATAGCTGTTTTATGTACGTGTTAATATGGAAGTCTAAACAGGTATGTGTAAAGAGATATTCTGTGTAAGTGTAAATAGCCTAAATAGGTGTAAGTGTAAATATAATAGCTAAGTCTAAACAGATGTTGTATGTAAATGTAAAACAGATAGTATATATAAAATATAGATGTACTCCGTAAGGATGTGTAAGTAGACACATAGTGCAAATGTCTATGCTATGTAAGGTTTTAAAATGCAAAGAAACCACGTTGATAGAGATGTTTATAGAGAAGATTTAAAAATTAGACACACAGCCCACCCCCCAATCAACTGAAGGCACAAAAGCGCTTTCAAATGCTGCCCCTTCCCCGTTCTCCTTCTCCCATCCCGATTTGGGGCCGATTCCCCCAAATGGGGACTTTCCCCTCTGGGGCTGCGTAGGCAGCCTGGGAGCTGCTGCCAGGGCAGACACACACTCCAAAGCCCCTGAGTCTGGGTCTGCAATGGGGGGTGAAAAACCCCAAACAGGTTTGGGGGAAAGAAAACAATTCGGGGCTCTTGGGAAAGCCCACTCCTGCTGGGTTTGTGCAGTTGGAAAGGAGGGGGGTAAAAAAAGCGGGGGTGGGGGGGCGGAACCCTGCTAACCATTCTCATGCACAAAAGCAAAAAATCGCCAATTTCAATGTTGTGGAAAGGGTGAAAAAAACCCGGAAGTGAACCGTTTGGAAAAGCAATCCCAACTTTTACCTTATGGAAAAGCAAAAAAAAAAAAAAACCCCAAACGGACAAAACCAAAGTAACCCGAACAACAACAAAAAAAGCCAAACCATCCAACCGGAAATCACCAAAACTAAATAAACCCACCGAAAACCCTAAACTGGGGAAAATTTGGGGTGAAACACCGGCAGTTTGAGGGGCATTGCTGGGGCTTATCTGGAATGGATTCGCCGGAGCGGGTCAGTTATCTGGAGCGGATCATCTGCTGCAGGTTAGCCCAGGTGAGTTGCCCGTTGTGGATTATCCTGGGGGGACCCCCTGGTGTCAGTCATCCCCATGCATGTTCCCCGTGGCGTGTCTGCCCAGACATGCCCCTGTCCAGCGGTGTCCGCCTCCTCCCCCGCCCTCCCTCTGCGTGTGTCTGTGCCCTCCCAAACGCTTTCCCCTGACATGGCCCCTCCGCATGACTTTTTTTTCCCCGGTGACGTCCTCCCTCTCCCTGGCCTCCTGTTCTGTGCTCGCTGAAGCCTTGTGCTTACGCAGGATGAGCAGAGCAGGGTGCTGGCAGTGCAGAGGCGAGGCGAGGCGCTGCCAAGCCAACGAAGCCCAAGGCTCAGCAGCGCACAAGTCCTTTGCAGGTCAGCCACTGGCACCTGGTCTGCCTGGCTGCCCCGTGCCCTGACGCACAGCTGCCCCCCTCACCCCAGGCAGCCTGCCTTCGGAAGGGCAGCTGTGTTCCCCTGATTGATTTTCTTCTTTAACCCTCTAGGACCTGTTGACTTGCTGCTCTCCCTGTCACAGCCCTGATGCCGCAGGCCTACAGCAACTGATGGGGCTCACTCCGGGGGGGTGGGGGGTGGGAAAGGGGACCTTTCTCCCCAGGTCGTTTGTGCTGCTTCTCCTCCCTAGGGCGTGGGGTGGGGGTGAGTGGGGCAGGAGGGAGGACGGTAACGGCCACCTGATTTTTAAAGCAGTCGAGACGGAAGGACTAAAATGCTCGAGGCACTTTGGTGGTGGGCGGTGCGGAGGCAACGACTGACACTGCTGGGGCTGCGGGAGTGGGGAAGGTGCAGAGAAACATGAGCTCTGCGCACGCAGTAACAGTTCCGTTATCCCGGCGAACGTGACCCAGAGCCGGCGCGGGTCTTGCCCCAGAGAAGAGTCACGGACGTCGTGCCGCTGCCGCCGTGCTGTGCTACGGCAGCCGGGAATCGCGCATGCGGAGTGGCGATGGTGGACCCTGCTGACACCGTGCGGCCAAAGTGCGGTACCGCACCCGGAACAGACGCATGCGCAGTGGCGACGTTGTGTCCCTGCTCGCTGCTGCCACCGAACGACCGAGCTCTGGTACTGCAAGCGGGGCAGGCGCAGGCACACTGGCGACCTTTTCTGTGCTCGCTGCTGCCACCGAGCGACCAAACCGCGGTACTGCAGGTGGGCGGCCGCGCATGCGCAGTGGCGCCTTTTCTGCTCTGCTGCCACCGTGCGACCAAACCGCGGTACTGCAGGTGGGCAGCCGCGCATGCGCAGTGGCCACCTCTTGTTTTCTGCTCGCTGCTTCCACCGAGCGACCGAACCCCGGGACTGCAGGCGGGAGCTGCGCTACCCTGGTAGAGATTTCCACCCGCCCCTTATCCGATCGCGGCAGTCACCGGTCGATCAAAACCGGGTACTGCAGACGGGAAGCCTCCCGTTCCCGAGGGTGAAGTTTTCCTCTGGTCGCTGCTACCACCGTGCAAGCAGATGCCGGTACTGCAGCCAGGCAGTTCCGTATGCGCGGTGGCGCTTTATTTTCTGCCCCTACTTCCACCGAGCGTCCAAACCCTCGTACCGCAGGTGGGCAGCCGCGCATGCGCAGTGGCGACCTTTTAGCTCTCTGCTGCCACCGTGCGACCAAACTGCGGTACTGCAGCCAGCAGCCGTGCACGGGCTGTAGCGACATTTTGCCGCGCGCGCGCACACACACACACACACACACACACCCACACCCACACCCACACACACACCCACACCCCCACCCCCACCCCCCCCCACACACCCCCACACACCCCCACACACACACACACCCCCCGCTACCTGGTGACGGCTCCGTGGGGGCCGGAACCGTGTAGGCACAGCCCTTAGCGACAGGTGTTGACCCCTTGCGATAGCCCGGTGAGGGTGGTGCTGATACCCCTCGCCACGCTCTTAGCAACAGGCCCCACCCCCGGCGATGGGCGGGCAGACGGTCTGATGTCTGACCCACCTGGCCCCACCCACCTTTGCGACAGGCCCCGCCCCCTGGCGAGGGCCTGGTGGGGTGGGGCCGTGCTCGTGTGCTCCCCAGCACCCCCAGTTAGCAACAGGTCCCACCCCCTGGTGACAGCCTGGGGGTGTTGCTGGTGCTGCCTGGCCCCACCCTCCATAGCAACAGGCCCTGCCCTTGGTGATGGCTCCAGGGGCATTGCCAGCGTCCCTTTGGACACACCCCCTTAGCGACAGGCCCCACCCCCCGGCAACGGCCCGGGGGGCGGTGCCGGCTCTCTCCCCTTAGCGACAGGCCCCACCCCCCGGCAACGGCCCGGGGGGCGGTGCCGGCTCTCTCCCCTTAGCGACAGGCCCCGCCCCCCGGCAACAGCCCGAGCCTGTGTTTGCTCCGCTCGGGGGGCTCGGTTTGGGTGTTTTCTCTCCCCCCTCCCTCCCGTGCCGGGAACTCCAGGCGGCTCTCGTCCGGCTCCCGGGGCCTTCACCCCCCGGGGGGCTCGGCCCGCCCCTTTCGCGGGGCGCTGTGGGAAGGGCGGGGGCGGGGCCCGGGGGTGGAAGAGCCCCGGCTCTGGCCCTGGGCTTCTCTGGCGTCGGTGCTCCCGTGTTCCCTCGGGCGGTCGCAGCTTTGGGGCTGTCTCAGCCCCCCGGGCAGGCGTGCTCTGGCGTTTAGAGAAGCGGAGGCGTTGCCTGAGGTAAGGATTCCAGAGCTTGGCACTCTTTGGCGGCATCTGTACTAGAAAGGTCCCTTGTGGCCTGCTTTGCTTTTTTTCTCCCAGGATGCTGTTTTGGGCGCTGAGGGGGCGGTGAGACGGGTTAGTGGTATGGGGTTCTGTTTGGGGTTTGGTTTTTGCTTTGCTGTTTTTTTTCCCCTCGTGAGATCATTTTATTGTGCTGCTGCAATTCCTGTCTTTACTGAACCCGGAACCTTGGGGGTTTTCACTAGTTGTGCCGTTCACTGTTTCAGGTGTTGCCTTGGCCTCTCAACAGCCGTGGCACAACCTGCAGCGATGCTGCCTCTCCAGGCCCCCGCAGGCCCCGCTTTCTTGTCCAGCCAGGCGGGAAAGCGTGGTTGTTGCAGAAACAGCTACGCCCTGCGACTCCTCCTCAGGTTGTTGGCTCGGCCCCAACAGCGTACAGGCTGCTGAGGTCACCGCCTCCGCGCGGGACGCAGGCGGCCCGGAGAGCTTTACCCCGCGCCATTTCCGTCCCCTCTGGGCAGCAGCGGAGCTGCCGCCGCTTCAGGCGGCCGCTTTCTCGAGGGCGAGGAGCTGGGACGACAACGGGCCGCTGCAGGCTCTGGTCAGGGTAAGAGGCTGTTCCCTGGGGAGCCGGCGCAGGGGGAGCGGAGGTACGCACGGGCACTTGTCGGTGCCCCTGGCCGGTAAAGGGAAGGTTAAATTGTTAGAGTGCAAATAAATACATATTATTTAGGGAGGAGTCGTGACTAAATTTAATCACACCTATTACTGAACAAACCAGGCAGTCATTATTCCTAATCTGTAGTTAAAAAAAATAAAGGCAGTCCTTTTTTATGCCATAAATAGAGTTGCGAGTCATTAATAGCTCAATCTAAATACAGCCGTTACTAAATCAACTGCAGGCATTAATGACTCCTGATCAGAAACAAAATAAGGAAATTTTCGAATCTAGAATGAAAATCGACCCGGAAAGCTAAATTGGGAGCGGGTAGTACTGAAATTGTAACAGGGCTGTTAGAAAGTTCAGAGGCAGCGACAGCTCCTGCTTCCAACCCAAGCAGTAAACGAAGCTTTAGGTTCTTAAATGAAGAGAAATAAAGGTGAGCTGTTAAACAGTGGCTGGGGTCAAGCGTAGCTATTAAGAAAATTTGCAGGTACGGGTGATTCCTGAGCAGAACTAACAATTCCAGAAGATTTAGATTTAAAAACTACAGAGCTAATGGAGTGCCACAACCGCCCGGATGTAACTGCAGCCGCTTTGGGGGAATGCCCCAGCCCCCCCAGCCACCGCTATTAATTACTGCCAAGGAGAGCGAAAGTGAAAGTAGAAGCAGTGCAGGTGAAGTGTGAGCAGTACGCTTTTTCCTAAGTCATCTCTTCGTGTCAGGAGAGGAAAGAAAATGGAAAGAAGATGTTTGCAGGGGGTCTGTGCTGGGTTACCTGCGCGTCTCTTCCGTGCGTCCTTGAGGAGACATTTAGCTCCTGTTGGGCGCTCGCAGGTGGAGACAGGGCGAGCTGGAGGCAGGATCGGTGCCGGCACTGATAAAGGGATGGGCAACGAGCGGAGAGAAGAGGGGGCAAGGGCTGAAAAAGGGTCACCGGTTCTGCAGGGAAGGCAGCGGGATGTGACTCGGCAACCGCTCTGACGAGCGCAGGGTCATTCGCTGCGATGAAGTCAGGGTCTGCGGCTGGCCCGGAGAGGCAGCAGAAATCCCAAACTCTTTGCAGGGGTACCGGCCAGATTAGGGCAACACCTGAACAGTAAAACCATTTAGGGGAAGCAGAGCTGGGCTGCACCGCGTGGCCAACCTCCCTCTTCTCCGTGAGTCCCAAAGGGGCAGCTCCAAGAATGTGCTGAGAATTCATCCCTTGCGCTAAAAATGAGACGTAAGTAGCACCCACCCGTGAATTTTATTTTCTCTCTCGCTCTGCGGCTCCTGCCTGCTTGTCTCTCCTCAGTGCTCACCTGCACCCGTGCTCGGATGGGGCAGCTGAGGGAAGGTGCTGCCATCTCCCCAGCCCCGGCGGACCGCCCCTCAGCTGTGTCCTCTGTCAGGGAGCGTCGTCATCTCTCCTGCCTCCCAGAGCGTGTCCTGTAGCGGCAGACGCGCGGGCTTTTCCCTGCACGCGCATACGGGAAGGGAAGGGAAGGGAAGGGAAGCACAGTGAGAGCTGGGCTTGTCAAAGAGTAATGGGGGTGGTGGGAAGCGTAGCTAGAACCGGAGAGCTACAGCGCAAAAGCGAAGCGGACGGGACACAAAAGTAAAATGGTGCACAGGAATGCTGAGGAGAGAACTCCCGCAGCACACAGGAAATCAGTGTCAGAATCTATTGTCTTCTGACTGCCAAATTAAAAATAATGGCACGCTTTGCAACGCTAAGCTCGCTCTGATCGTCTGAACTGTTTCTTTCCAACCCCCACCGCCCCCAGCACACCGCTCAGCCTCCTCAGCCTGAAATGCCTTGTTTTCCTTCTTTTTTTTTTTTTTTATGACAGGGCAACTTCTGTTCCCGAGGTGGTGCCTACGGTACAGCTATCTCTTCGAAGACAGTTTGGTTTAGGTCAGAGAATGTTGAGCCTGGACTGAATCAGCCTCTGTTTCTATTTCTGGAAATCGTCGGTCCTGTGCATCAAGCCCGGAAAAAAGGAAATATGAACCAAAGGACGTGGGGCCTGCAGGGCTAGGAAATTATTTGAGAAGAGGTTCAGTGGGGAAATGACTCTTTGTCTGTGGGGCGTCCAGGCAAGCAACCCAGCTGCTAGAAAGCGGCGCTGTCCCCAGGATGGCCTCGGCGGTCCCGTTGGAGTCGGGGCAACAAGGACAAGGCAGGGTGAAGCATCTGGCCTGCCGTGTGGAACGTGACTGTACAAAGCACGTGTGATGCACTGCAAGTTTACTTGTTTAAACTGTGAGTTAAAGAAGGTGTGCAGTTGCTTTGTAAACAGCCGACGCTCTAAAGCTACACCCATCTAATTGCTAGCTGTATTAAATCTATCGTATTGCTGTTTCTGCATTAAAAAATAAAAAAGAAAAAAACCAACACACCTATGTAAGCACTTCTAAGTACAACGGAAAACCACTGTTTAACGCGTGGCATGTGTGGGTTGTTTTTTTGGGGTGGGAGGGTGGGGTGTATGACAAAAACCTGCGAGAGACACACGCACATACGCACATGTCATGTTTAGCGCTCACCTAAACCCAAAAAAGAAAATCCACTCTTTATTTTGCAGCATTAGCATTAGCTTCCAGCGCACAGCCTGAGCGCACACCTCTGCTCTCACCGTCTGCTCCCTCTTCAACCGTGTGTGGCTGTCATCAGCTTGCACAGGCTTTGCTCGTGCAAGTTTCCGCGACAGCTTACGAGAAGGCAGGGAAACCAACCCAGCAAGACGCGTAGTGCCTTCCTCTATGGGCTCCGTCCAGCCTTTGTTAAAATGAGCAGAAAAGAAATCTGCTGCTGCCTTTACCCTGACTGACTCTTACAGAGAGCATCTGACTTGACCCGCAGCAAAGCGATGCCCCAGGCAGCAGCACGTATTGGCGCGGACCGCGGTTTCACCCACCTGTTTTACTGCGCCGGTCCTTTCCCACGGCCGATGCCGCAGATGTGGCGCGCCCCACCCCCAAACCTCTTTACGAGGGTTCCCTGGGCTCTGCAAGTCGCCTGCTGGACGTGTTGCTGATTCAGGCACGGGCAAAGTCAGCTTCTTCGCTGGCCTCGGGCCAGGGCAGCCACGTACTCGAGGGAAACTCAGAATATCTCCAGCGAGATCTCACCGGGAGGCTGGGACCTCGTCAGTAGGGGAGAAAGCCAAGCGACTGACACTGGAAGGGAGCTCTTTGCTAGGCTGTAGATCGTAAAGTTAACAAAGAAAACAAACCTGCCTTTTTAAAAATGCCCTCTTTTGAGTCTGCCACATTTGATACGGATTTTTTAAATTGCAGGGTATATCTCCTACAGGCCTCATGCAAAGGGAAGTGAGTACCTCTGGCTCTCAGGACAAGGGGGTCCCTCAGGAGCCCAGGTGCTCACGCCAGCCGGCATCTGGCACAGCACAGGGCAGGAGCTTTGGCAGTAGTACGTGAGCTGAGAATGAGAGTTAGGCAGCACTGCGCGCTTCTCCTGTGAGCCGCCGAGGCTCGCGCGCTGTACCTTCCACAAATAAAAGGCCAGAAGAGTCAGCATTTCTGCTAGTTCCAGCCTCATCCGTACCCTCGTCGGCGTAGCTGTAAGCAAGCGTCCCGTAGCGACTGGGAGCGTGGCAGCTGGGCTTCCTGCGCTGCCTTAGGTTGTGCCCTTGGAGAGACCCTTCTCCGAGCCCCGTGAGCCCCGGGGTGGGTGGGCTGCGGTGCCGTTCAACGCTGAATAGGCACGAAGGCCTGTAAACAAAAGGTATTTATATCGCACCCATACCCGGCAGCCAACCGCCGCTTTATTTACGTATTCTGCACCTCCTGCTGACGCTTTTAAACTTAGCCGATATTGCCGCAGTTTTCTCTGACGGGGCAGGGGGCTGCCACGCTGCAGGGGGAGTGTCTGGGTGCCTCCCACGGACACAGACGTCCTCAGCTGGGTAGGGACAGGGTGAGAGCTGGAACAACTCTGCTGACATGTAAGGGCCGTCCCAGGGCAAGGCTCCTCGGTCTGGGGGCTGAAAGGCGAGCCGCGCTGGGTGGTTGGTGTGGGAGTTGTGGAGCAAGTAGGGGGAAAAAAAAACAACAAGAAAAAACCATCCAAATGTTTCACAGCAGGTAGAAAGCTAGGCAGAAAGCAAACTGAATGCTGTAAAGACAAAAGCCGAAAGCCGGCTATGGACTGTACAAAAAGAGTCAGTGCCACGGAAGGAGGTTATTTCTTCAACTGACCATAGGAGGCTTTTTGTGAGAAAACACAACACCTTTCTGCTACGGCGCGGCACCGCAGCAGTAATGGGCCAGAGCGTGCGAGCGCCTTTGGCAGGATCGGTAACGGCCGGGGCACGGCCGACCGGCCAGCCCACCTTCCGCACAAGGAAAACACCATTCCCCTGGAACGCCACGCAGACCCAGGACAGGTAAGGCGGAGGCCGAGCCCAGGCGCCCCCATTGCCAAGGACCACCTTGGCCTTGCAGCGTCTCACGCTTCGGGGTGTTTTGCAGGCCGTGGCTAAGCTCAGGCCCCCTGCTCGTGGCTGCCCCCGGTCGCCCGGCGCCGGTCGGGCCCCAGCCCCCAGCGCGGTGCGGCGCAGGGCAGTGACCCAGCAGGGCGGCCCCCGGGCCCCAGCCCCCCCCCCGCCTGCGGCCAGGCCCCGCGGCCGCCGGCCCCTTCCTCCTCTGCCCGCTCCCGTCGCAGACGGCTCGGTATGTGTCACGAGCGGCAGCCGCGTTCAGCAGCTCTCGGAGGGCGCGCGGCTCTGCCCGGCCGTGACCGGGGCCCGCAGGGGTTTCCCGCTCGCCCCGAGAAGGCGCTGGCCCCGAGCCGGCGCGTCCCGCCCCGCCCGGCCCTCGGCGCCCTCGCGAGCTGAGCGCGGCCCGGCCAGCAGGGGGCGCTGGCGCTCACCGGCTGGGCGCGGGGGCGGTCCGGCGCGGGGGCGGGGCCGGTGGGGGCCGCTCCTTCCGGCCGCCCTTTAAGGGCCGCCCCGCGGGGCTCGGGCTTCCGGTGGCGCGTGCGCGGCGCGTCGGAGCGGGGGCGGGAGCGGTGCGTGTGGAGGCCGAAGGGCCGGTGCGTGTGGCGGCCGGGTCGCGAGGCGTCCCTGTGCGGTTCCGGGGCCCCTCTGCGGCCCGGCGTGGGAAGCCCGCGGCCGGCGGAGCCTGCTGGGAGCTGGGCGGGGAGCGCCGCGGCGGTCCGGCCGCCGGCAGCCATCCCCTGCGGTGGCCGGCAGCCCCTCGGGACGCCTGGAGGCCTGGCGGTGGCCGAGCCTCGCCTGCGGCAGCCGCCTGAGAGAGCAGCGCGGCCGTGTCCGGGGGCCGGAGAGCGCTGGTGGGTGAGTTCGGGCAGCGGGTGGGTCTCCGTGTGAGGTGAGGCCTGGCGCGGGCCGGGGGGTATCTCCGTGCGGGTCGGGCCGGGGGCGGGGCGGGGGCCGGGCCCCGCAGAGAAGCCCCGGTCGGGCATCGTTCGCTTCCGAACAATGCAGGTCTGTCCCTGGTTATTTTCTGTGTACAGTGTTTCGGGCCACCTGAAAGCCTTTGGCCGGGTAGGTTTGGTGCGGGGCGATGGCAGGTGTGGACCCTGAAAGATCTCGGGTGGGGGGCGTGGGAGGTATTTCTTGCCTTAAAACTCTGAGCCCACCTCGTGTGTCATGTCGTGTTATCATGTCGTGAGTCTCGTGACTGTGGCAAATGGCTGAGTCGGGCGTTTTCTGATAACTGACTTCTGAACGTGTGCGTGTGTAGGCACGGGGAGATTTGTGCAGGGTGACAGAGCCCCTTGTGCTTCTGTGCTAATGTCTACCTGTTCTAGACCTCCAGTGTTGGAAAGCCTTTGTTTAGTGCCTAGTTGTGCCTGCGTAACTGCTGTTGCGCCTGCAGCTGTGCTCGCAGGGATGCTGGGTGGCTCCGCATCAAACCGGCCGCCGGGCGGCCGGGTTGTGCCGCAGAGCATGCCGGGAGCTGTAGTCCTTGCGGCTGCCGGGCGGCCGGGTTGTGCCGCAGAGCATGCCGGGAGCTGTATTCCTGGCGCAGTGGCTGCCGGCCCTGTCACGTGGTTCGCCGGGCATGGCGGGAGGCGCGGTCTTCCGGCGCTCGGGTGCCGGCCGGCCGTGGCGCGTACGGTACGCGAGGTGTATTTTTGGGGTTGGATTCGTGTTGATTACTGGGGGCTTGCGGGTGCGGCCGCTTCCCGAGAAGCGGTGAGTTCCCCGGGAGCTGACAGAAGGGAAGAGGGAAAGGAGGAGGACGATGACCTTTTCCCCGTGCCCAGGGCGCAGATGATGGCCGCGTCCCCGGCCCACCGGAGGTCCCGCTCAGCCTCCCCTGGCCCCCCTTGCCCCGTGCGCCTGCCCCCAGCTCCGGCACCTCCCCATAAGCGTGCTGCATAGCCTTAGGCCGCCCCCAGGCCCTGTCGTGAAGGCAGCAAGCCGTCCCTCAAGCGCACTGGATTCCCCCTTGGCGCAGGGGCCCTTAGCAGTAGCGTGGGGAGGGAGCGGTGTGTCCAGAAGCCCCTGCGGAAGGAGAGGCTTTGGCCAGGGTCGATCGACGGTAATGACGGTCGCTGTTTCTTCTTTCCCTCTCCCAGAGACCGTGCTGAGGACGTGGTTGTCTGTCCTTCCCCCGGGGATGCCGTTGCCTGCAGCCGTCTCAGGCTCGCGTGGCTTCTCTCTGCCCGTCCTCGCAGCGCAGGGCCGAAAAGGGATAGACAAAGCCCTTCCCGGCTGCGGACAGGAGCTGCCTCGGCTGAAGCTGGAGACGCCAACGAAAGGTAAAGCAGAAGAAACTGAAGGTGCTCTGGCTGCCAGCTGCCTTCCTGCCGCAGGCAAGAGAGAGCCTGTCCATGCAGGTGGGGGAGGAAGGATCCCCCTTCATAGCCCGCAGCGGGCCAGGCCACCAACGTGCACCGTAGGGTCTGTACGCGTAACCCGGAGTTGGGTACGGGCGTGTAGTGCACGAGCGAGCTAGGCTACGTGCCTAGGAAGCCTCATCTGGTAAGAGCTGTAAGACACCCACGTATTCTCTTCAGGTGGAGGACGGCCTAGAGTCTGGAGCTGCAGAAGAGGCAGGGAGGAGAGGAGGGGAAAGAAGCATCTGAACGGCTAAATTGTGCCAGCAGCGCTGAGAGCGAGAGTCGCGGTGAGTCCTGGGCCACTGGGGCCCCGTTGCCTCTCTTGTGCGTCCTGGGCCCTCCCTGTCTCTCCCCCGGCCCCCTCTCTTTCCTTACCTGCTGCAAAATTTACTTTTTTTTTTGCGCCCCCCCCCCCCGCACCTTCTTTCTCCATCTCGCTCTGAGTGGCTCCCTGCCTCCCCGTCTTTTCAGTCCTCCCTCTCTCTGTCCTGTAGCCTGTGGCTCCTTTTTCTTTCTCCGCCTCTCTCTGCCTGGCTCTGGCTCCGTTTTGTTTTTTTTTTTTTATTCCTCCTGCTCTGTCCTGTAGCCTGTCGGTGTTTTGTTGTTCTCTGGCTCTCTTGATCTGACTCCCTGTGTTACCGAAAAACGCGTTAAAATCGGAAACGACTCCTCAACACCAATTTAGTATTAAAGAGCAGGCATTCTTTATTCGCGGCGCCGGATGCACGGGGGATCGCTCCTCCTGGCGTGCGTACCTCACGCACCTTTCCCGTACAATTTGTAGATCAATGTTTTACGTATTCATACATATTCATTATTGTCCTGTCTGCTGATCGGTACAAACTTGCTCGTTCCGTATGTAAATCGCTGCGCAGGCTCGGTTGTCCTCTTCCGTTGTTCTCTTCTGTTACTTGGGTCGGTGGTGGTCTGTGAGTCGGTGGTCGCGATCTCCCCCTGCCGGAATTACCTTTTAGCTTCTCGGCTCTTACTCTTGGCAGTCTTGGCTAGTTTTCTCAGTCCGCTAAGCGAAACCGCGTTTTGTCATCCTTTTCTGACAGAAGCACGTTGTCTGTTGTTCTGTTCGCATTAATGATCGCCTAGGGACTAAAATGCAGATCGACGGACACGCCGATTCGTACGCTCCATGTTCCCGTAATGGAACACCGTCTCTGGTTGGTTGATTTCATCGCTTTGGTTACATTTCCCCTGTTTGGAAGTTCTGAAATAATAATTTTCTCAATACTTCCATCCTAGATCAATAATATTCCACTATGTCAGTTTAGTGTTTGCTTCATGTTCTGAAATTTTTCACTTGATTGTGGTCTCCAGGGTGTATGCAGGTCCCATTTTCTACCCAAAATTTTATTAATTTGTTGAACTACCTCGCAAAAAAATGTGGTGCTCTATCAGAGGACATTCCCGTTGGCACTCTAAATCTTGGTATTATTTCTTTCAGCAACGTTTTAACTACTACTCTAGCTTTGTCGGTGCAGCACGAGAAAGCTTCTGGCCATCTAGAAAATTTGTCAATCAGCACTGACAAATACTGCTCTATCTATTTTGTCTGGGTAACTCAGAGAACTTAATTTGCTAATAATTTCCGGGAGAATTTTTTGTTTTGTTACTCCTAAAGGTTGTTTCCTTTGGTTCAGGGGATTATTTCTAGGACAGATTGGACACTTAGCTACTATGGGTTTAACTATTCTTGTCATGCCTACACACGCTACAGATGTTTTTAAACTCAAAACTGTAGCGCCTACACCCTAATGTGTTTGCTCATGGTTTTCTTTTGCAAGTTCTGTCATAACTTGTGGGGTGGTTGTTGTTATTACTTGTTTTTCTGGTGTTACCTACCATCTCTCTGTGTTTTGTGATGCTTCCAATTGTTCTGCTAATTGCTCATCCAATTTATTATATCTCGGTTTCAACTTTGGAATTCTGATCTGTTTTACTGGTACTAGTGCAAGGATACCTTGCTCTGCAGTCCTCTTTGCAGCTTTATCGGTCAGTCGTTTGCTTATGTTTACAGCCGTCTGGCCAAATTGATGAGCTTTGCAACGCTTTACCGCCACTTCTTTTGGTTTCTGCACGTCTTCCGGAAGTTGGAGAATTTCTTCTTTATGCTGTATTGATGATTCTTGGGCTGATGGCAGTCCTTTCTCCTTCCCAATAGCTCCATGATCGTGGATCACACCAAATGCACGTTTGGAATCAGTCTAGATATTTATCCTTTGTCCTTCTGCCATTCGCAGAGCTCGCTTCAATGCTACCAATACTGCTTTCTGTGCTGAGGTGTTTGCAGGCAGCACCCCTGACTCCGTTCCCTCGGCGGCGATAACGACAGCATATCCGGCCATTCGCTCCTCTTCTCGCCCAGAGCTTCTTCCATCTGTAAACAACTCCAGATCAGGATTTTCCCAGAGGTTTGTGTCTCAGGTCTGGTCTGCTGGAATAGACTTGTTCAATAGTTAGCAAGCGATCGTGTTCTAAATTGTCCGTAAGGTTTTCTGTTGTTAAAAACATAGCAGGATTCAGTATAGCAGTAGTCTTCGATTCCACATCGTCCTGTTCTAACAGAACAACTTGATATTTCAACATTCTGCTAAGGGATAGCCAACGACCCCCCTTTTGTTCTAAAACAGTCACCGCTATGTGCGGGACATATACTGTCGTCTTCTGTCCCATTGTTAACTTTGGGGCTTCCCGGATCGGCAGCGCTGTTGTTGCTACTGCCCGTAAACACCTAGGCCGTCTTTTACTCGCGTGGTCCGGTTGTTTGGAGAAGTAGCCCACAGGTCTCTTCCAGGTTCCCAGTCGCTGTGTCAGCACTCCAAGGGCTAAATGTTGTCTTTCGTGGACAAACAACTGAAAAGGTTTAGCGAAATCAGGTAGGCCTAATGCAGGGGCCATCATCGAGGCTCTTTTCAGTTCTTTGAATGCCGTTTGGCATCCGGGCGTCCAGGTTAAATATTTATCCTTTTGAGTCTTTCAATGCCTCAAATAATGGTTTTACATACAGTCTACAGTTCAGAATCCAGAGCTGATGCTATTTCATTGTTTTCAGAAAAGCTCTCAGTTCCTTCGGGCTGCTAGGTTCGGGAATTTGACAAATAGTTTCTTTCTTTTCACTTTCTAATTGTCTTTGTCTTTGAGATATTTCAAATCCTAAATAAATGGCTGCTTCTTTTCCTATTTGGGTTTTGTTTCTGGAAACTCCGCATCTTCCTTGGCCCAGAAAATTTAAAAATTTCAAAACATTTTTCTTTACTTTGTGCCGCTATCAGAATGTCATCCGCATTCTGTAACAAGATGCCTCTCCCTGGGTTCTGTTTTTTCTATATCTCTAATTTTTTTTTGCCAGCTGAGTCTCAAGTATCGTAGGACTATTTTTAAATCCTTGTGGAAGTACGGTCCATGGTAGCTGTGTCTTTCATTCTGTGGTGGGGCTTTCCCATTCCAAAGCAAATAGGCTTTGACTTTTTATGCCTGGAGGTATGCAAAAGAAGGCGTCCTTCAAATCTAGTACAGTAAACCATTTATGCTCCTCCTTTAAAAGAGGTCAGTAAAGTGTATGGATTAGCTACTACCGGATGTATATCTTGGACCACCTGATTTATAGCCCTTAAATCGTGAACTAGCTAATACTCTTTGCCTCTAGATTTCTTTACTGGCGACACAGGAGTACTATATTCTGATTCACATTCCACTAAAAGCTCATATTCTGAAAAATTTTATAATTCTGTAATCCTTTTCGAGCCTCTCGCTTAATAGGGTATTGTTTTTGTCTTACGGGCTTGGCTCCAGGCTTTAAGGTTACTTTTACCGGCTCTGCCCACTTAGATCGCTCCGGAGCTCCGCTCGCTCAAACCAAAGGAATTACTACGTTTTCCACTTCCTCGGGAACCCGTTCCTCCCTGGAGGAATCCTGTAACATAAACGCTCTCGCCTCTGTGGCTTTTGATTCTGGTATTAGTGATTTAATCTCTCCATCTTTAAAAGTTACTTGAGCATCTAATTGACCTAATAGATCTCGTCATAACAGAGGCAGTGGACATTCAGGCATAGACAGAAACTGGTGAGTTGCCCATTGCTTCTCCAATTTAAACTTTAATGGCTCTGAGAGGGGCTAATTTTTCTTTGCCCTGTTGCGCTAGCAACATCTACTGATTTATGATCAAATTTCTCTTCACGTGTATTCAATACCAAATAAGTGGCTCCCGTATCTACCAAAAATTCTATTTCTTCATTCCGTAGCTTCAGTGTAACCAGGTGTTCAGCTAGGGTTGATTCCCCTGGTCTCCTTCATGCCAAGCTACTTCAAGCATTTAACCCAGATCTCTGGATTCAGGTTGTTCTAGTTTCTGAAGGTTGTTTTCTCTCCCCCCGCCCCCATCTGGGGCTGATTGTCTTATGAATATAGAGACCAGCTGAATTGCTTTTTCTGGTTTTTCTGGGTTCAAATGAGTATATTTTCTGGTGGTCACCTTCAGTCTTTCCATAAAGGCTGAAGGGGACTCACTTAATTCTTGTCTCACTTCATAAATTTTGACCAATTTATTGCTTTTGGCATTGCTTGTCTTACTCCAAATAAAATCTCTCTCTGACATCTAGTCAACATTCCCCTGGGTCCTGGCTGATTAGGGTCCCACTCGGGATTTGTAGATGGAAAATTCTTATTCATTGTTCTCTGTAAATTCCCGTTAGCATGTGCTCCCTGCACCTGCCTTCTGGCTGTATTCAGTACTATTTTCTTGTCAGTTTCATCAAGCGAAGTATCCAGTATCACAAGTAGAGCAACACTCTTTCAAGTTCTCACCACGTTTTCCTCTTTTCAGAAACATTGCCGTAGAATCTTGTGGACATACCTCACGCTGTTTCTGCTGCTCGGGATGATTCCACGGTGTAAAGAACAAATCAACATATGCCACTTCTTCCCGTTTGCCTTCCCTTTTTACAAAACAACATTAATTGCAAGATGGTACGATATTGCAATGTCTCATGTTCTGGCCATTTGTGCCCACCTTCCAACTGATACGTTGGCCACCAATGATTGCAATATTCAATTAATGGTTTCCGAGTTAGTGGGTCACCGCCCCCGACGTCTTTCCAGTGCTTCAAAATACATCGCAAAGGTGTTCTCTGTGGGATAGGTTTCCTACTCAGTAATGCTCCCGTCTCCCAGTCGACTAGTAGTTGTGATAGTGCACTATCACAAATACTAGTCAGAGGGACTCCGACCCCCGTTAGAGGTCTCACTGGAAATCTGCCACTGGGATCTGTAGCCCCCTGCTAGATATCCCTGGAGACTTCAACCCCCTGTTGAAGACTCCCCTACCCTCGGGTCCCGCTCCACAGGCTTTCGCCTAGCAGAGACTTACCAACCGAGGCACCTCTTGGCCCCGACCCTGCGTGGCTTTCGCCGCGCCTTACGGGCAGGCCTGTGGGACTCAAACCCGCTATCCTATCCTATGTGGGAAACTAACCCCACGTATTATTCTACCTAAGTTTCTTCTTCAAAGAATGCCTTGTTTACCTCAATCCAGGGGATCTTGCTCAGAATTCTCTGGCCCGGGGATCGGAAGCTCTCCCGGAGAATTCCTCGGGGCCGGCTGCAGGTCCCACGATCCCACGGATCCGTCGAGATTCAAAAGCAGGTTCCCACCTGGGGTGCGAAAACTGTTACCGAAAAACGCGTTAAAATCGGAAACGACTCCTCAACACCAATTTAGTATTAAAGAGCAGGCATTCTATATTCACGGCGCCGGATGCACGGGGGATCGCTCCTCCTGGCGTGCGTACCTCACGCACCTTTCCTGTACAATTTGTAGATGAAAATTTTACATACTCATACATAGTCATTATTGTCTTGTCTAGCGATGGGTACAAACTTGCTCGTTCCGTATGTCAATCACTGCGCAGGCTCGGTTGTCCTCTTCCGTTGTTCTCTTCTGAGTAGGTGGTGTTACTTGGGTCGGTGGTGGTCTGTGAGTCGGTGGTCGCGATCTCCCCCTGCCGGAATTACCTTTTAGCTTCTCGGCTCTTACTCTTGGCAGTCTTGGCTAGTTTTCTCAGTCCGCTAAGCGAAACCGCGTTTTGTCATCCTTTTCTGACAGAAGCATGTTGTCTGTTGTTCTGCTGACATTAACGATCGCCTAGGCACTAAAATGCAGATCGACAGGTGCGCTGATTGGTACGCTCCATGTTCCCGTAATGGAACACCGTCTCTGGTTGGTTGATTTCATCGCTTTGGTTACACCTGTTCCTGTTGTTCAGTTTCTTCTTTTTTGGCTTTGTGTGATTCTCTCTGTGATTCTGTTTTTCTCTGCCTCGCTTTTCCCAGCTCCCCGTCCCTCACTTTTAATGCCCGTTATCCTTCACCAGCACACTCTCCCTTGGTTCCCATCCTCGTTTCTGAATTCCTCCTGCTTTGCCACGTAGCCCGTGACTTTTTTCTTAATCTCTCTCTGTCTGCCTCAACGCTCCCCCCGTGCTTTTTAATTCGTCTTCTCTGCTCTGTACCCTGCTACTGTTCTTGCCTTTCTGAGTTCTTCTCTGTCCAGCTCCCTTTCCCTATTCATGAATTCCTGTTCTTCCTGCAGCCACCGCTGTTCCCTGTGACCTCCATCTCTCTCTGTCCAGCTCCCTGTCCCTAGGTTTTAATTCCTGCCTCTGCCCGCTGTAGCCTGTCTAGATGTTTCTCTCGGCCTCTCTCTCTGTCCGGCTCCCTCTCTCTGTGTTCTAATTCCACGTTCTCTGTCATGTGGACCCGTGCTATTTGTTTGTCCTCATCTCTCTCTGTCCAGCTCCTTGCCGCAATGTTTTATTTCCTCATTTCCTCCCTCTCTGTCTTTGTAGCCCATTGCTGTTGGTTTGTTTTTTTTCTTTTTTTTCACTTGTTTCTTCGTGTGTCTCTGTCTGCCTCCCAGTCCCTGATCTTTAATTCCTCCTTCCCTGTAGGCCGCTGTTCCTTTTTTCCATTCTACATTGTGTTCTCTTTGGTCTCGTGTTCTTATTCATTGATTCCCTCCTCGCTGCCCTGTGGCTTGTCCCCATTTTATTGTTGCTTCTCTCTCCCTCTCTCTGGCTTCTTGCCCCTGTTTTTAAAATTCCTCCCTCTCTTCTCTCTTCCCTGTAGGCCGTGTGATCTTTAGCCTTTCTCCATCTCTTTCTGCCCAGCTCTCTGTGTCTATTCATTAATTCTTCCCTCTCTGCCCTGTAGCCTGTAGCTTCTGTCCTTTCTCCATCTTGCTGTCCCTGGCTCCCGCGTGACCCTATGCTAGAATTGTTTCTCTCTTCTCTCCGTACGCATTGCGATTCCTTTTGCTCTCTGTCTCCCTTTGGTTTTTTTTCTTTTTTTTTTCTGGCTCCCTGTCCCTAATTCTTAATTCTCTGCCTTCTCGTGCCCCATGGTTTGTTCTGTGGGGTTCTCTCGCGGTTCCCTCCAGTCCATACTGGGCTATATTGGTCTAGTCCATACTGGGCTATATTGGTCTGTCCCGGCTTCCTCCCACTTCTTTCCCAGTGCCTCACAGTAGGTCCCGGTTCCGTCCATGGGGGGAACTGTGGGGGAACTGTGGGGGAACTGTGGGGGAACTGTGGGGGAACTGTGGGGGAACTGTGGGGGAACTGTGGGGGAACTGTGGGGGAACTGTGGGGGAACTGTGGGGGAACTGTGGGGGAACTGTGAGTAGGGGGGCGGCCCCCCGGGCCCCAGCCCCTCCCCCCCGCCTGGGGCCAGGCCCCAGCCCCTCCCCCCCGCCTGGGGCCAGGCCCCAGCCCCTCCCCCCCGCCTGGGGCCAGGCCGCAGCCCCTCCCCCCCGCCTGGGGCCAGGCCCCAGCCCCTCCCCCCCGCCTGGGGCCAGGCCCCAGCCCCCCCCCCCCCGCCTGGGGCCAGGCCCCGCGGCCGCCGGCCCCTTCCTCCTCTGCCCGCTCCCGTCGCAGACGGCTCGGTATGTGTCACGAGCGGCAGCCCCGTTCAGCAGCTCTCGGAGGGCGCGCGGCTCTGGCCGGCCGTGACCGGGGCCCGCAGGGGTTTCCCGCTCGCCCCGAGAAGGCGCTGGCCCCGAGCCGGCGCGTCCCGCCCCGCCCGGCCCTCGGCGCCCTCGCGAGCTGAGCGCGGCCCGGCCAGCAGGGGGCGCTGGCGCTCACCGGCTGGGCGCGGGGGCGGGGCCGGTGGGGGCCGTTCCTTCCGGCCGCCCTTTAAGGGCCGCCCCGCGGGGCTCGGGCTTCCGGTGGCGCGTGCGCGGCGCGTCGGAGCGGGGGCGGGAGCGGTGCGTGTGGAGGCCGAAGGGCCGGTGCGTGTGGCGGCCGGGTCGGGAGGCGTCCCTGTGCGGTGCCGGGGCCCCTCTGCGGCCCGGCGTGGGAAGCCCGCGGCCGGCGGAGCCTGCTGGGAGCTGGGCGGGGAGCGCCGCGGCGGTCCGGCCGCCGGCAGCCATCCCCTGCGGTGGCCGGCAGCCCCTCGGGACGCCTGGAGGCCTGGCGGTGGCCGAGCCTCGCCTGCGGCAGCCGCCTGAGAGAGCAGCGCGGCCGTGTCCGGGGGCCGGAGAGCGCTGGTGGGTGAGTTCGGGCAGCGGGGGGCGGGTGTGTGTCTCCGGGCGGGGCCGGGGGGCTCCGTGCCCCGCAGAGGAGCCCCGGTCGGGCATCGTTCGCTTCCGAACAATGCAGGTCTGTCCCTGGTTATTTTCTGTGTACAGTGTTTCGGGCCACCTGAAAGCCTTTGGCCGGGTAGGTTTGGTGCGGGGCGATGGCAGGTGTGGACCCTGAAAGATCTCGGGTGGGGGGCGTGGGAGGTATTTCTTGCCTTAAAACTCTGAGCCCACCTCGTGTGTCATGTCGTGAGTCTCGTGACTGTGGCAAATGGCTGAGTCGGGCGTTTTCTGATAACTGACTTCTGAACGTGTGCGTGTGTAGGCACGGGGAGATTTGTGCAGGGTGACAGAGCCCCTTGTGCTTCTGTGCTAATGTCTACCTGTTCTAGACCTCCAGTGTTGGAAAGCCTTTGTTTAGTGCCTAGTTGTGGCTGCGTAACTGCTGTTGCGCCTGCAGCTGTGCTCGCAGGGATGCTGGGTGGCTCCGCATCAAACCGGCCGCCGGGCGGCCGGGTTGTGCCGCAGAGCATGCCGGGAGCTGTAGTCCTTGCGGCTGCCGGGCGGCCGGGTTGTGCCGCAGAGCATGCCGGGAGCTGTAGTCCTTGCGGCTGCCGGGCGGCCGGGTTGTGCCGCAGAGCATGCCGGGAGCTGTATTCCTGGCGCAGTGGCTGCCGGCCCTGTCACGTGGTTCGCCGGGCGTGGCGGGAGGCGCGGTCTTCCGGCGCTCGGGTGCCGGGCGGCCGTGGCGCGTACGGTACGCGAGGTGTATTTTTGGGGTTGGATTCGTGTTGATTACTGGGGGCTTGCGGGTGCGGCCGCTTCCCGAGAAGCGGTGAGTTCCCCGGGAGCTGACAGAAGGGAAGAGGGAAAGGAGGAGGACGATGACCTTTTCCCCGTGCCCAGGGCGCAGATGATGGCCGCGTCCCCGGCCCACCGGAGGTCCCGCTCAGCCTCCCCTGGCCCCCCTTGCCCCGTGCGCCTGCCCCCAGCTCCGGCACCTCCCCATAAGCGTGCTGCATAGCCTTAGGCCGCCCCCAGGCCCTGTCGTGAAGGCAGCAAGCCGTCCCTCAAGCGCACTGGATTCCCCCTTGGTGCAGGGGCCCTTAGCAGTAGCGTGGGGAGGGAGCGGTGTGTCCAGAAGCCCCTGCGGAAGGAGAGGCTTTGGCCAGGGTCGATCGACGGTAATGACGGTCGCTGTTTCTTCTTTCCCTCTCCCAGAGACCGTGCTGAGGACGTGGTTGTCTGTCCTTCCCCCGGGGATGCCGTTGCCTGCGGCCGTCTCAGGCTCGCGTGGCTTCTCTCTGCCCGTCCTCGCAGCGCAGGGCCGAAAAGGGATAGACAAAGCCCTTCCCGGCTGCGGACAGGAGCTGCCTCGGCTGAAGCTGGAGACGCCAACGAAAGGTAAAGCAGAAGAAACTGAAGGTGCTCTGGCTGCCAGCTGCCTTCCTGCCGCAGGCAAGAGAGAGCCTGTCCATGCAGGTGGGGGAGGAAGGATCCCCCTTCATAGCCCGCAGCGGGCCAGGCCACCAACGTGCACCGTAGGGTCTGTACGCGTAACCCGGAGTTGGGTACGGGCGTGTAGTGCACGAGCGAGCTAGGCTACGTGCCTAGGAAGCCTCATCTGGTAAGAGCTGTAAGACACCCACGTATTCTCTTCAGGTGGAGGACGGCCTAGAGTCTGGAGCTGCAGAAGAGGCAGGGAGGAGAGGAGGGGAAAGAAGCATCTGAACGGCTAAATTGTGCCAGCAGCGCTGAGAGCGAGAGTCGCGGTGAGTCCTGGGCCACTGGGGCCCCGTTGCCTCTCTTGTGCGTCCTGGGCCCTCCCTGTCTCTCCCCCGGCCCCCTCTCTTTCCTTACCTGCTGCAAAATTTACTTTTTTTTTTGCGCCCCCCCCCCCCCCCGCACCTTCTTTCTCCATCTCGCTCTGAGTGGCTCCCTGCCTCCCCGTCTTTTCAGTCCTCCCTCTCTCTGTCCTGTAGCCTGTGGCTCCTTTTTCTTTCTCCGCCTCTCTCTGCCTGGCTCTGGCTCCGTTTTGTTTTTTTTTTTTTATTCCTCCTGCTCTGTCCTGTAGCCTGTCGGTGTTTTGTTGTTCTCTGGCTCTCTTGATCTGACTCCCTGTGTTACCGAAAAACGCGTTAAAATCGGAAACGACTCCTCAACACCAATTTAGTATTAAAGAGCAGGCATTCTTTATTCGCGGCGCCGGATGCACGGGGGATCGCTCCTCCTGGCGTGCGTACCTCACGCACCTTTCCCGTACAATTTGTAGATCAATGTTTTACGTATTCATACATATTCATTATTGTCCTGTCTGCTGATCGGTACAAACTTGCTCGTTCCGTATGTAAATCGCTGCGCAGGCTCGGTTGTCCTCTTCCGTTGTTCTCTTCTGTTACTTGGGTCGGTGGTGGTCTGTGAGTCGGTGGTCGCGATCTCCCCCTGCCGGAATTACCTTTTAGCTTCTCGGCTCTTACTCTTGGCAGTCTTGGCTAGTTTTCTCAGTCCGCTAAGCGAAACCGCGTTTTGTCATCCTTTTCTGACAGAAGCACGTTGTCTGTTGTTCTGTTCGCATTAATGATCGCCTAGGGACTAAAATGCAGATCGACGGACACGCCGATTCGTACGCTCCATGTTCCCGTAATGGAACACCGTCTCTGGTTGGTTGATTTCATCGCTTTGGTTACATTTCCCCTGTTTGGAAGTTCTGAAATAATAATTTTCTCAATACTTCCATCCTAGATCAATAATATTCCACTATGTCAGTTTAGTGTTTGCTTCATGTTCTGAAATTTTTCACTTGATTGTGGTCTCCAGGGTGTATGCAGGTCCCATTTTCTACCCAAAATTTTATTAATTTGTTGAACTACCTCGCAAAAAAATGTGGTGCTCTATCAGAGGACATTCCCGTTGGCACTCTAAATCTTGGTATTATTTCTTTCAGCAACGTTTTAACTACTACTCTAGCTTTGTCGGTGCAGCACGAGAAAGCTTCTGGCCATCTAGAAAATTTGTCAATCAGCACTGACAAATACTGCTCTATCTATTTTGTCTGGGTAACTCAGAGAACTTAATTTGCTAATAATTTCCGGGAGAATTTTTTGTTTTGTTACTCCTAAAGGTTGTTTCCTTTGGTTCAGGGGATTATTTCTAGGACAGATTGGACACTTAGCTACTATGGGTTTAACTATTCTTGTCATGCCTACACACGCTACAGATGTTTTTAAACTCAAAACCGTAGCGCCTACACCCTAATGTGTTTGCTCATGGTTTTCTTTTGCAAGTTCTGTCATAACTTGTGGGGTGGTTGTTGTTATTACTTGTTTTTCTGGTGTTACCTACCATCTCTCTGTGTTTTGTGATGCTTCCAATTGTTCTGCTAATTGCTCATCCAATTTATTATATCTCGGTTTCAACTTTGGAATTCTGATCTGTTTTACTGGTACTAGTGCAAGGATACCTTGCTCTGCAGTCCTCTTTGCAGCTTTATCGGTCAGTCGTTTGCTTATGTTTACAGCCGTCTGGCCAAATTGATGAGCTTTGCAACGCTTTACCGCCACTTCTTTTGGTTTCTGCACGTCTTCCGGAAGTTGGAGAATTTCTTCTTTATGCTGTATTGATGATTCTTGGGCTGATGGCAGTCCTTTCTCCTTCCCAATAGCTCCATGATCGTGGATCACACCAAATGCACGTTTGGAATCAGTCTAGATATTTATCCTTTGTCCTTCTGCCATTCGCAGAGCTCGCTTCAATGCTACCAATACTGCTTTCTGTGCTGAGGTGTTTGCAGGCAGCACCCCTGACTCCGTTCCCTCGGCGGCGATAACGACAGCATATCCGGCCATTCGCTCCTCTTCTCGCCCAGAGCTTCTTCCATCTGTAAACAACTCCAGATCAGGATTTTCCCAGAGGTTTGTGTCTCAGGTCTGGTCTGCTGGAATAGACTTGTTCAATAGTTAGCAAGCGATCGTGTTCTAAATTGTCCGTAAGGTTTTCTGTTGTTAAAAACATAGCAGGATTCAGTATAGCAGTAGTCTTCGATTCCACATCGTCCTGTTCTAACAGAACAACTTGATATTTCAACATTCTGCTAAGGGATAGCCAACGACCCCCCTTTTGTTCTAAAACAGTCACCGCTATGTGCGGGACATATACTGTCGTCTTCTGTCCCATTGTTAACTTTGGGGCTTCCCGGATCGGCAGCGCTGTTGTTGCTACTGCCCGTAAACACCTAGGCCGTCTTTTACTCGCGTGGTCCGGTTGTTTGGAGAAGTAGCCCACAGGTCTCTTCCAGGTTCCCAGTCGCTGTGTCAGCACTCCAAGGGCTAAATGTTGTCTTTCGTGGACAAACAACTGAAAAGGTTTAGCGAAATCAGGTAGGCCTAATGCAGGGGCCATCATCGAGGCTCTTTTCAGTTCTTTGAATGCCGTTTGGCATCCGGGCGTCCAGGTTAAATATTTATCCTTTTGAGTCTTTCAATGCCTCAAATAATGGTTTTACATAGAGTCTATAGTTCAGAATCCAGAGCTGATGCTATTTCATTGTTTTCAGAAAAGCTCTCAGTTCCTTCGGGCTGCTAGGTTCGGGAATTTGACAAATAGTTTCTTTCTTTTCACTTTCTAATTGTCTTTGTCTTTGAGATATTTCAAATCCTAAATAAATGGCTGCTTCTTTTCCTATTTGGGTTTTGTTTCTGGAAACTCCGCATCTTTCTTGGCCCAGAAAATTTAAAAATTTCAAAACATTTTTCTTTACTTTGTGCCGCTATCAGAATGTCATCCGCATTCTGTAACAAGATGCCTCTCCCTGGGTTCTGTTTTTTCTATATCTCTAATTTTTTTTTGCCAGCTGAGTCTCAAGTATCGTAGGACTATTTTTAAATCCTTGTGGAAGTACGGTCCATGGTAGCTGTGTCTTTCATTCTGTGGTGGGGCTTTCCCATTCCAAAGCAAATAGGCTTTGACTTTTTATGCCTGGAGGTATGCAAAAGAAGGCGTCCTTCAAATCTAGTACAGTAAACCATTTATGCTCCTCCTTTAAAAGAGGTCAGTAAAGTGTATGGATTAGCTACTACCGGATGTATATCTTGGACCACCTGATTTATAGCCCTTAAATCGTGAACTAGCTAATACTCTTTGCCTCTAGATTTCTTTACTGGCGACACAGGAGTACTATATTCTGATTCACATTCCACTAAAAGCTCATATTCTGAAAAATTTTATAATTCTGTAATCCTTTTCGAGCCTCTCGCTTAATAGGGTATTGTTTTTGTCTTACGGGCTTGGCTCCAGGCTTTAAGGTTACTTTTACCGGCTCTGCCCACTTAGATCGCTCCGGAGCTCCGCTCGCTCAAACCAAAGGAATTACTACGTTTTCCACTTCCTCGGGAACCCGTTCCTCCCTGGAGGAATCCTGTAACATAAACGCTCTCGCCTCTGTGGCTTTTGATTCTGGTATTAGTGATTTAATCTCTCCATCTTTAAAAGTTACTTGAGCATCTAATTGACCTAATAGATCTCGTCATAACAGAGGCAGTGGACATTCAGGCATATGCAGAAACTGGTGAGTTGCCCATTGCTTCTCCAATTTAAACTTTAATGGCTCTGAGAGGGGCTAATTTTTCTTTGCCCTGTTGCGCTAGCAACATCTACTGATTTATGATCAAATTTCTCTTCACGTGTATTCAATACCAAATAAGTGGCTCCCGTATCTACCAAAAATTCTATTTCTTCATTCCGTAGCTTCAGTGTAACCAGGTGTTCAGCTAGGGTTGATTCCCCTGGTCTCCTTCATGCCAAGCTACTTCAAGCATTTAACCCAGATCTCTGGATTCAGGTTGTTCTAGTTTCTGAAGGTTGTTTTCTCTCCCCCCGCCCCCATCTGGGGCTGATTGTCTTATGAATATAGAGACCAGCTGAATTGCTTTTTCTGGTTTTTCTGGGTTCAAATGAGTATATTTTCTGGTGGTCACCTTCAGTCTTTCCATAAAGGCTGAAGGGGACTCACTTAATTCTTGTCTCACTTCATAAATTTTGACCAATTTATTGCTTTTGGCATTGCTTGTCTTACTCCAAATAAAATCTCTCTCTGACATCTAGTCAACATTCCCCTGGGTCCTGGCTGATTAGGGTCCCACTCGGGATTTGTAGATGGAAAATTCTTATTCATTGTTCTCTGTAAATTCCCGTTAGCATGTGCTCCCTGCACCTGCCTTCTGGCTGTATTCAGTACTATTTTCTTGTCAGTTTCATCAAGCGAAGTATCCAGTATCACAAGTAGAGCAACACTCTTTCAAGTTCTCACCACGTTTTCCTCTTTTCAGAAACATTGCCGTAGAATCTTGTGGACATACCTCACGCTGTTTCTGCTGCTCGGGATGATTCCACGGTGTAAAGAACAAATCAACATATGCCACTTCTTCCCGTTTGCCTTCCCTTTTTACAAAACAACATTAATTGCAAGATGGTACGATATTGCAATGTCTCATGTTCTGGCCATTTGTGCCCACCTTCCAACTGATACGTTGGCCACCAATGATTGCAATATTCAATTAATGGTTTCCGAGTTAGTGGGTCACCGCCCCCGACGTCTTTCCAGTGCTTCAAAATACATCGCAAAGGTGTTCTCTGTGGGATAGGTTTCCTACTCAGTAATGCTCCCGTCTCCCAGTCGACTAGTAGTTGTGATAGTGCACTATCACAAATACTAGTCAGAGGGACTCCGACCCCCGTTAGAGGTCTCACTGGAAATCTGCCACTGGGATCTGTAGCCCCCTGCTAGATATCCCTGGAGACTTCAACCCCCTGTTGAAGACTCCCCTACCCTCGGGTCCCGCTCCACAGGCTTTCGCCTAGCAGAGACTTACCAACCGAGGCACCTCTTGGCCCCGACCCTGCGTGGCTTTCGCCGCGCCTTACGGGCAGGCCTGTGGGACTCAAACCCGCTATCCTATCCTATGTGGGAAGCTAACCCCACGTATTATTCTACCTAAGTTTCTTCTTCAAAGAATGCCTTGTTTACCTCAATCCAGGGGATCTTGCTCAGAATTCTCTGGCCCGGGGATCGGAAGCTCTCCCGGAGAATTCCTCGGGGCCGGCTGCAGGTCCCACGATCCCACGGATCCGTCGAGATTCAAAAGCAGGTTCCCACCTGGGGTGTGAAAACTGTTACCGAAAAACGCGTTAAAATCGGAAACGACTCCTCAACACCAATTTAGTATTAAAGAGCAGGCATTCTATATTCACGGCGCCGGATGCACGGGGGATCGCTCCTCCTGGCGTGCGTACCTCACGCACCTTTCCTGTACAATTTGTAGATGAAAATTTTACATACTCATACATAGTCATTATTGTCTTGTCTAGCGATGGGTACAAACTTGCTCGTTCCGTATGTCAATCACTGCGCAGGCTCGGTTGTCCTCTTCCGTTGTTCTCTTCTGAGTAGGTGGTGTTACTTGGGTCGGTGGTGGTCTGTGAGTCGGTGGTCGCGATCTCCCCCTGCCGGAATTACCTTTTAGCTTCTCGGCTCTTACTCTTGGCAGTCTTGGCTAGTTTTCTCAGTCCGCTAAGCGAAACCGCGTTTTGTCATCCTTTTCTGACAGAAGCATGTTGTCTGTTGTTCTGCTGACATTAACGATCGCCTAGGCACTAAAATGCAGATCGACAGGTGCGCTGATTGGTACGCTCCATGTTCCCGTAATGGAACACCGTCTCTGGTTGGTTGATTTCATCGCTTTGGTTACACCTGTTCCTGTTGTTCAGTTTCTTCTTTTTTGGCTTTGTGTGATTCTCTCTGTGATTCTGTTTTTCTCTGCCTCGCTTTTCCCAGCTCCCCGTCCCTCACTTTTAATGCCCGTTATCCTTCACCAGCACACTCTCCCTTGGTTCCCATCCTCGTTTCTGAATTCCTCCTGCTTTGCCACGTAGCCCGTGACTTTTTTCTTAATCTCTCTCTGTCTGCCTCAACGCTCCCCCCGTGCTTTTTAATTTGTCTTCTCTGCTCTGTACCCTGCTACTGTTCTTGCCTTTCTGAGTTCTTCTCTGTCCAGCTCCCTTTCCCTATTCATGAATTCCTGTTCTTCCTGCAGCCACCGCTGTTCCCTGTGACCTCCATCTCTCTCTGTCCAGCTCCCTGTCCCTAGGTTTTAATTCCTGCCTCTGCCCGCTGTAGCCTGTCTAGATGTTTCTCTCGGCCTCTCTCTCTGTCCGGCTCCCTCTCTCTGTGTTCTAATTCCACGTTCTCTGTCACGTGGACCCGTGCTATTTGTTTGTCCTCATCTCTCTCTGTCCAGCTCCTTGCTGCAATGTTTTATTTCCTCATTTCCTCCCTCTCTGTCTTTGTAGCCCATTGCTGTTGGTTTGTTTTTTTTCTTTTTTTTCACTTGTTTCTTCGTGTGTCTCTGTCTGCCTCCCAGTCCCTGATCTTTAATTCCTCCTTCCCTGTAGGCCGCTGTTCCTTTTTTCCATTCTACATTGTGTTCTCTTTGGTCTCGTGTTCTTATTCATTGATTCCCTCCTCGCTGCCCTGTGGCTTGTCCCCATTTTATTGTTGCTTCTCTCTCCCTCTCTCTGGCTTCTTGCCCCTGTTTTTAAAATTCCTCCCTCTCTTCTCTCTTCCCTGTAGGCCGTGTGATCTTTAGCCTTTCTCCATCTCTTTCTGCCCAGCTCTCTGTGTCTATTCATTAATTCTTCCCTCTCTGCCCTGTAGCCTGTAGCTTCTGTCCTTTCTCCATCTTGCTGTCCCTGGCTCCCCCGTGACCCTATGCTAGAATTGTTTCTCTCTTCTCTCCGTACGCATTGCGATTCCTTTTGCTCTCTGTCTCCCTTTGGTTTTTTTCTTTTTTTTTTCTGGCTCCCTGTCCCTAATTCTTAATTCTCTGCCTTCTCGTGCCCCATGGTTTGTTCTGTGGGGTTCTCTCGCGGTTCCCTCGCAGTTCCCTCCAGTCCATACTGGGCTATATTGGTCTAGTCCATACTGGGCTATATTGGTCTGTCCCGGCTTCCTCCCACTTCTTTCCCAGTGCCTCACAGTAGGTCCCGGTTCCGTCCATGGGATGAACTGTGAGGGAACTGTGAGGGAACTGTGGGGGAACTGTGGGGGAACTGTGGGGGAACTGTGGGGGAACTGTGAGTAGGGGGGCGGCCCCCCGGGCCCCAGCCCCTCCCCCCCGCCTGGGGCCAGGCCCCGCGGCCGCCGGCCCCTTCCTCCTCTGCCCGCTCCCGTCGCAGACGGCTCGGTATGTGTCACGAGCGGCAGCCCCGTTCAGCAGCTCTCGGAGGGCGCGCGGCTCTGCCCGGCCGTGACCGGGGCCCGCAGGGGTTTCCCGCTCGCCCCGAGAAGGCGCTGGCCCCGAGCCGGGGCGTCCCGCCCCGCCCGGCCCTCGGCGCCCTCGCGAGCTGAGCGCGGCCCGGCCAGCAGGGGGCGCTGGCGCTCACCGGCTGGGCGCGGGGGCGGGGCCGGTGGGGGCCGTTCCTTCCGGCCGCCCTTTAAGGGCCGCCCCGCGGGGCTCGGGCTTCCGGTGGCGCGTGCGCGTCGGAGCGGGGGCGGGAGCGGTGCGTGTGGAGGCCGAAGGGCCGGTGCGTGTGGCGGCCGGGTCGGGAGGCGTCCCTGTGCGGTGCCGGGGCCCCTCTGCGGCCCGGCGTGGGAAGCCCGCGGCCGGCGGAGCCTGCTGGGAGCTGGGCGGGGAGCGCCGCGGCGGTCCGGCCGCCGGCAGCCATCCCCTGCGGTGGCCGGCAGCCCCTCGGGACGCCTGGAGGCCTGGCGGTGGCCGAGCCTCGCCTGCGGCAGCCGCCTGAGAGAGCAGCGCGGCCGTGTCCGGGGGCCGGAGAGCGCTGGTGGGTGAGTTCGGGCAGCGGGGGGCGGGTGTGTGTCTCCGGGCGGGGCCGGGGGGCTCCGTGCCCCGCAGAGGAGCCCCGGTCGGGCATCGTTCGCTTCCGAACAATGCAGGTCTGTCCCTGGTTATTTTCTGTGTACAATGTTTCGGGCCACCTGAAAGCCTTTGGCCGGGTAGGTTTGGTGCGGGGCGATGGCAGGTGTGGACCCTGAAAGATCTCGGGTGGGGGGCGTGGGAGGTATTTCTTGCCTTAAAACTCTGAGCCCACCTCGTGTGTCATGTCGTGAGTCTCGTGACTGTGGCAAATGGCTGAGTCGGGCGTTTTCTGATAACTGACTTCTGAACGTGTGCGTGTGTAGGCACGGGGAGATTTGTGCAGGGTGACAGAGCCCCTTGTGCTTCTGTGCTAATGTCTACCTGTTCTAGACCTCCAGTGTTGGAAAGCCTTTGTTTAGTGCCTAGTTGTGCCTGCGTAACTGCTGTTGCGCCTGCAGCTGTGCTCGCAGGGATGCTGGGTGGCTCCGCATCAAACCGGCCGCCGGGCGGCCGGGTTGTGCCGCAGAGCATGCCGGGAGCTGTAGTCCTTGCGGCTGCCGGGCGGCCGGGTTGTGCCGCAGAGCATGCCGGGAGCTGTAGTCCTTGCGGCTGCCGGGCGGCCGGGTTGTGCCGCAGAGCATGCCGGGAGCTGTATTCCTGGCGCAGTGGCTGCCGGCCCTGTCACGTGGTTCGCCGGGCGTGGCGGGAGGCGCGGTCTTCCGGCGCTCGGGTGCCGGGCGGCCGTGGCGCGTACGGTACGCGAGGTGTATTTTTGGGGTTGGATTCGTGTTGATTACTGGGGGCTTGCGGGTGCGGCCGCTTCCCGAGAAGCGGTGAGTTCCCCGGGAGCTGACAGAAGGGAAGAGGGAAAGGAGGAGGACGATGACCTTTTCCCCGTGCCCAGGGCGCAGATGATGGCCGCGTCCCCGGCCCACCGGAGGTCCCGCTCAGCCTCCCCTGGCCCCCCTTGCCCCGTGCGCCTGCCCCCAGCTCCGGCACCTCCCCATAAGCGTGCTGCATAGCCTTAGGCCGCCCCCAGGCCCTGTCGTGAAGGCAGCAAGCCGTCCCTCAAGCGCACTGGATTCCCCCTTGGTGCAGGGGCCCTTAGCAGTAGCGTGGGGAGGGAGCGGTGTGTCCAGAAGCCCCTGCGGAAGGAGAGGCTTTGGCCAGGGTCGATCGACGGTAATGACGGTCGCTGTTTCTTCTTTCCCTCTCCCAGAGACCGTGCTGAGGACGTGGTTGTCTGTCCTTCCCCCGGGGATGCCGTTGCCTGCGGCCGTCTCAGGCTCGCGTGGCTTCTCTCTGCCCGTCCTCGCAGCGCAGGGCCGAAAAGGGATAGACAAAGCCCTTCCCGGCTGCGGACAGGAGCTGCCTCGGCTGAAGCTGGAGACGCCAACGAAAGGTAAAGCAGAAGAAACTGAAGGTGCTCTGGCTGCCAGCTGCCTTCCTGCCGCAGGCAAGAGAGAGCCTGTCCATGCAGGTGGGGGAGGAAGGATCCCCCTTCATAGCCCGCAGCGGGCCAGGCCACCAACGTGCACCGTAGGGTCTGTACGCGTAACCCGGAGTTGGGTACGGGCGTGTAGTGCACGAGCGAGCTAGGCTACGTGCCTAGGAAGCCTCATCTGGTAAGAGCTGTAAGACACCCACGTATTCTCTTCAGGTGGAGGACGGCCTAGAGTCTGGAGCTGCAGAAGAGGCAGGGAGGAGAGGAGGGGAAAGAAGCATCTGAACGGCTAAATTGTGCCAGCAGCGCTGAGAGCGAGAGTCGCGGTGAGTCCTGGGCCACTGGGGCCCCGTTGCCTCTCTTGTGCGTCCTGGGCCCTCCCTGTCTCTCCCCCGGCCCCCTCTCTTTCCTTACCTGCTGCAAAATTTACTTTTTTTTTTGCGCCCCCCCCCCCCCCCCCCCCCCGCACCTTCTTTCTCCATCTCGCTCTGAGTGTCTCCCTGCCTCCCCGTCTTTTCAGTCCTCCCTCTCTCTGTCCTGTAGCCTGTCGGTGTTTTGTTGTTCTCTGGCTCTCTTGATCTGACTCCCTGTGTTACCGAAAAACGCGTTAAAATCGGAAACGACTCCTCAACACCAATTTAGTATTAAAGAGCAGGCATTCTTTATTCGCGGCGCCGGATGCACGGGGGATCGCTCCTCCTGGCGTGCGTACCTCACGTACCTTTCCCGTACAATTTATAGATGAAAATTTCACATACTCATACATAGTCATTATTGTCTTGTCTAGTGATAGGGAACGAGCAAGTTTGTACCCATGTCAGTCACTGCGCAGGCTCGGTTGTCCTCCCAGTACAGTGCGGGGAACGGGGACGTACAGTGCGGGGAACGGGGACGTACCAGGATCTACTGGGTTGTACTGGGAGGGAACTGGGACGTACTGGGAGGCTCTACAATGTCCTGGGATGTCCTGGGATGTAGTGTGGAGGAACTAGGATGTACAGGCTTGTACTGGGTTGTACCGGGTGGAACTGGCAGGAATTTGGGATGTACCAGGATGTACTGGGATGTACTGGGAGGTAACTGTTATGTACTGGGAAGGAACTGGTAGGGAACTGGGATGTACTGGTATGTACTGGGAGGGAAGTGTTATGTACTGAGGGGAACTGTGAAGTACTGGGATGTGCTGGGAGGGAACTGTGAAGTACTGGGATGTACTGGGAGGGAACTGTGAAGTACTGGGATGTACGGGGAGGGCACTGGAATGTACTGGGATGTACGGGGAGGGCACTGGAATGTACTGGGATGTACTGGGAGGGAACTGGGATGTACTGGGAGGCACTACAATGTGCTGGGATTTCCTAGGATGTACTGTGGAGGAAGTAGGGTGTACAGGCTTGTACTGCGTTGTACCGGGTGGAACTAGCAGGGATTTGGGATGTACCAGGATCTACTGGGATGTACTGGGATGTACTGGGAGGGAAGTGTTATGTACTGAGGGGAACTGGGACGTACTGGGATGTACTGGGAGTGAACTGTGAAATACTGGGATGTACTTAGAGGGAACTGGGATGTACTGGGAGGGAACTGTGAAGTACTGGGATGTACTGGGATGGAACTGGGATGTACTGGGATGGAACTGGGATGTACTGGGATGTACCAGGATGTACTGGGATGTACCAGGATGTACTGGGATGGAACTGGGAGGGAACTGGGATGTACCAGGATGTACTGGGATGTACCGGGAGGGAACTGGGATGTACCGGGAGGGAACTGGGATGTACCGGGAGGGAACTGGGAGTGAACTGTGTGTGAACTGGGAGGGAACTGGGATGTACTGGGACGGACTGGGAGGGATCTGGGATGTACTGGGCTGCACTGGTAGGGAACTGGGATGTACTGGGAGGAAACTGGGATGTCCCAGTTGACACCCACTTCCCTCCCAATGCCTCCCAGTATATCCCAGTTTCCTCCCCGTATATCCCAGTAAATCCCAGTTTGCTCCCAGTACATCGCAGTACATTCCAGTTCCGTTCCTGTACATCCCAATACATCCCCGTTCCATGCCAGTACATCCCAGTTCCCTACCAGTTCATCCCCGTACATCCCAATTCCCTCCCGGTTCACTACCACTTCTTTCCCAGTGCCTCCCAATATATCCCAGTACATCCCAGTTCCCTCCCAGTACATCCCAGTTCCCTCCCAGTACTGGGAGGGAGCTGGGATATACTGGGAGGCACTACAATGTGCGGGGATGCCCTGGGATGTACTGTGGAGGAACTAGGATGTACAGGCTTGTACTGGGTTGTACCGGCTGGAACTAGCAGGGATTTGGGATGAACCAGGATCTACTAGGATGTACTGGGATGTACTGGGAGTGAACTGGTAGGGAACTGGGATGTACTGGGAGGGAACTGGGACGTAGTGTGAGGACACTGGGATGTACTGGTATGTACTGGGAGGGAAGTGTTATGTACTGAGGGGAACTGGGACGTACTGGGACGTGCTGGGAGGGAACTATGAAGTACTGGGATGTACTTAGAGGGAACTGGGATGTACTGGGAGGGAACTGGGAGTGAACTGGGAGGGAACTGTGAAGTACTGGGATGTACTTAGAGGGAACTGGGATGTACTGGGAGGGAACTGGGATGTACTGGGTGGAAAGTGTTGGGAACTGGGATGTACTGGGAGGGAACTGGGATGTAGTGGGAGGGAACTGGGATGTAGTGGGAGGGAACTGGGATGTAGTGGGAGGGAACTGGGATGTAGTGGGAGGGAACTGGGATGTAGTGGGACATACTGGGAGGGAACTGGGATGTACTGGGGTGTACTGGGAGGGAACTGTTATGTACCGAGGGGGAACTGGGATGTACTGGGAGTGAACTGTGAAGTACTGGGATGTACTTAGAGGGAAGTGGGAGGGAACTTGGATGTAGTGGGAGGGAACTGGGATTTACTTGGAGGAAAGTGGCATGTACTGGGATGTACTGGAGTGGAACTGGGAGTGAACTGTGTGTGAACTGTGAGGGAACTGGGATGTACTGGGAGGGAACTGGGATGTACTGGGATGTACTGGGACGGACTGGGAGGGAACTGGGATGTACTGGGAGGGATCTGGGATGTACTGGGATGTAATGGGACGGAACTGGGATGTACTGGGAGGAAACTGGAATGTCCCAGTTGACACCCACTTCCCTCCCAGTGCCTCCCAGTATATCCCAGTTTCCTCCCAGTACATCCCAGTAAATCCCAGTTTGCTCCCAGTACATCCCAGTACATCGCAGTACATTCCAGTTCCGTTCCTGTCCATCCCAATACATCCCCGTTCCATGCCAGTACATCCCAGTTCCCTACCAGTTCATACCCGTACATCCCAATTCCCTCCCGGTTCACTACCACTTCTTTCCCAGTTCCGTCCCATTACATCCCAGTTCCGTCCCATTACATCCCAGTACATCCCAGTTCCCTCCCAGTACGTAGCAGTTCCCTCCCAGTACATCCCAGGTCCCTCCCAGTACTGGGAGGGAACTGGGATGTACTGGGAGGCACTACAATGTGCGGGGATGCCCTGGGATGTACTGTGGAGGAACTAGGATGTACAGGCTTGTACTGGGTTGTACCGGGTGGACTGGCAGGGATTTGAAATGTCCTAGGATCTACTAGGATGTACTGGGATGTACTGGGAGGTAACTGTTGTGTACTGGGAGGGAACTGGGAGGGAACTGTGAAGTACTGGGATGTACTTAGAGGGAACTGGGATGTACTGGGAGGGAACTGGGATGTACTGGGTGGAAAGTGTTCGGAATTGGGATTTACTGGGAGGGAACTGGGATGGACTGGGAGGGAACTGGGATGTAGTGGGACATACTGGGAGTGAACTGTGAAGTACTGGGATGTACTTAGAGGGAAGTGGGAGGGAACTTGAATGTAGTGGGAGGGTACTGGGATTTACTTGGAGGAAAGTGGCATGGAACTGGGAGTGAACTGTGTGTGAACTGTGAGGGAACTGGGATGTACTGTGAGGGAACTGGGATGTACTGGGACGTACTGGGACAGACTGGGAGGGATCTGGGATGTACTGGGAGGGATCGGGGATGTACTGGGAGGCACTACAATGTGCGGGGATGCCCTGGGATGTACTGTGGAGGAACTAGGATGTACAGGCTTGTACTGGGTTGTACCGGGTGGAACTGGCAGGGATTTGGGATGTACCAGGATCTACTGGGATGTACTGGGATGTACTGGGAGGTAACTGTTATGTACTGGGAAGGAACAGGGAGGGAACTGGGTTGTACTGGGAGGGAACTGGGACGTATTGTGAGGACACTGGGATGTACTGGTATGTACTGGGAGGGAAGTGTTATGTACTGAGGGGAACTGGGACGTACTGGGATGTACTGGGAGGGAACTGTGAAGTACTGGGATGTACTGGGAGTGAACTGGGAGGGAACTGGTATGTAGTAGGATGTACTGGGTGGGAACTGGGATGTACTGGTATGTACTGGGAGGGAACTGGTATGTACTGGGAGGGAACTGGGATGTACTGGGAGGGGATTGGGACGGACTGGGAGGGAACTGGGATGTACTGGGCTGCACTGGTAGGGAACTGGGATGTACTGGGAGGAAACTGGAATGTCCCAGTTGACACCCACTTCCCTCCCAATGCCTCCCAGTATATCCCAGTTTCCTCCCAGTATATCCCAGTTTCCTCCCAGTACATCCCAGTAAATCCCAGCTCGCTGCCAGTACATGCCAATACATCGCTGTACATTCCAGTTCTGTTCCTGTACATCCCAATACATCCCCGTTCCATGCCAGTAGATCCCAGTTTCCTACCAGTTCATCCCCGTACATCCCAGTTCCCTCCCGGTTCACTACCACTTCTTTCCCGGTGCCTCCCAATACATCCCAGTTCCGTCCCATTACATCCCAGTACATCCCAGTTCCCTCCCAGTACGTCCCAGTTCCCTCCCAGTACGTCCCAGTTCCCTCCCAGTACATCCCAGTTCCCTCCCAGTACTGGGAGGGACCTGGGATGTACTGGGAGGCACTACAATGTGCGGGGATGCCCTGGGATGTACTGTGGAGGAACTAGGATGTACAGGCTTGTACTGGGTTGTACCGGGTGGAACTGGCAGGGATTTGGGATGTACCAGGATCTACTGGGATGTACTGGGATGTACTGGGAGGTATCTGTTATGTACTGGGAGTGAACTGGGAGGGAACTGGGACGTACTGGTAGGGAACTGGGATGTACTGGGAGGGAACTGGGACGTACTGTGAGGACACTGGGATGTACTGTTATGTACTGGGAGGGAAGTGTTATGTACTGAGGGGAACTGGTGCGTACTGGGATGTACTGGGATAGAACTGTGAAGTACTGGGATGTACTGGGAGTGAACTGGGAGGGAACTGGTATGTAGTAGGATGTACTGGGTGGGAACTGGGATGTACCAGGATGTACTGGGATGTACTGGGAGGGAACTGGGATGTAGTGGGAGGGAACTGGGAGGGAACTGGTATGTACTGGGAGGGAACTGGGATGTACTGGGACATACTGGCAGGGAACTGGGATGTACTGGGAGGGGATTGGGATGTACTGGGAGGGAACTTGGATGTATTGGGAGGGAAGTGTTATGTACCAAGGGGGAACTGGGACGTACTGGGATGTAATAGGAGGGAACTGTGAAGTACTGGGATGTACTGTGAGGGAAGTGGGATGTACTGGGAGGGAACTTTAAAGTACTGGGATGTACTTAGAGGAAACTGGGAGGCAACTGGCATGTACTGGGATGTACTGGAATGGAACTGGGAGTGAACTGTGTGTGAACTGGGCGGGAACTGGGATGTACTGTGAGGGAACTGGGATGTACTGGGATGTACTGGGAGGGACTGGGAGGGATCTGGGATGTACTGGGCTGCACTGGTAGGGAACTGGGATGTACTGGGAGGAAACTGGAATGTCCCAGTTGACACCCACTTCCCTCCCAGTTTCCTCCCAGTATATCCCAGTTTCCTCCCAGTATATCCCAGTTTCCTCCCAGTACATCCCAGTAAATCCCAGTTCGCTCCCAGTACATCCCAGTACATCGCAGTACATTCCAGTTCCGTTCCTGTCCATCCCAATACATCCCCGTTCCATGCCAGTACATCCCAGTTCCCTACCAGTTCATCCCCGTACATCCCAATTCCCTCCCGGTTCACTACCACTTCTTTCCCAGTGCCTCCCAATACATCCCAGTTCCGTCCCATTACATCCCAGTACATCCCAGTTCCCTCCCAGTACGTCCCAGTTCCCTCCCAGTACATCCCAGGTCCCTCCCAGTACTGGGAGGGAACTGGGATGTACTGGGAGGCACTACAATGTGCGGGGATGCCCTGGGATGTACTGTGGAGGAACTAGGATGTACAGGCTTGTACTGGGTTGTACCGGGTGGAACTGGCATGGATTTGGGATGTACCAGGATCTACTGGGATGTACTGGGATGTACTGGGAGGTATCTGTTATGTACTGGGAGTGAACTGGGAGTGAACTGGGATGTACTGGGACGGACTGGGAGGGAACTGGGACGGACTGGGATGCACTGGTAGGGAACTGGGATGTACTGGGAGGAAACTGGAATGTCCCAGTTGACACCCACTTTCCTCCCAGTTTCCTCCCAGTATATCCCAGTTTCCTCCCAGTACATCCCAGTAAATCCCAGTTTGCTCCCAGTACATCGCAGTACATTCCAGTTCCGTTCCTGTACATCCCAATACATCCCCGTTCCATGCCAGTACATCCCAGTTCCCTACCAGTTCATCCCCGTACATCCCAATTCCCTCCCGGTTCGCTACCACTTCTTTCCCAGTGCCTCCCAATACATCCCAGTTCCGTCCCATTACATCCCAGTACATCCCAGGTCCCTCCCAGTACATCCCAGGTCCCTCCCAGTACATCCCAGTTCCCTCCCAGTTAATCCCAGGTCCCTCCCAGTACTGGGAGGGAACTGGGATGTACTGGGAGGCACTACAATGTGCGGGGATGCCCTGGGATGTACTGTGGAGGAACTAGGATGTACAGGCTTGTACTGGGTTGTACCGGGTGGAACTGGCAGGGATTTGGGATGTACCAGGATCTACTGGGATGTACTCGGATGTACTGGGAGGTAACTGTTATGTACTGGGAGTGAACTGGTAGGGAACTGGGACGTACTGGTAGGGAACTGGGATGTAGTGGGAGGGAACTGGGACGTACTGTGAGGACACTGGGATGTACTGTTATGTACTGGGAGGGAAGTGTTATGTACAGAGGGGAACCGGTGCGTACTGGGATGTACTGGGATGGAACTGTGAAGTACTGGGATGTACTGGGAGTGAACTTGGAGGGAACTGGTATGTGGTAGGATGTACTGGGTGGGAACTGGGATGTACCAGGATGTACCAGGATGTACTGGGAGGGAACTGGTATGTAGTGGGAGGGAACTGGGATGTACTGGGACATACTGGCAGGGAACTGGGATGTACTGGGAGGGGATTGGGACGGACTGGGAGGGAACTGGGATGTACTGGGCTGCACTGGTAGGGAACTGGGATGTACTGGGAGGAAACTGGAATGTGCCAGTTGACACCCACTTCCCTCCCAATGCCTCCCAGTATATCCCAGTTTCCTCCCAGTATATCCCAGTTTCCTCCCAGTACATCCCAGTAAATCCCAGTTTGCTCCCAATACATCGCCGTACATTCCAGTTCCGTTCCTGTACATCCCAATACATCCCCGTTCCATGCCAGTACATCCCAGTTCCCTACCAGTTCATCCCCGTACATCCCAATTCCCTCCCGGTTCGCTACCACTTCTTTCCCAGTGCCTCCCAATACATCCCAGTTCCGTCCCATTACATCCCAGTACATCCCAGGTCCCTCCCAGTACATCCCAGGTCCCTCCCAGTTAATCCCAGGTCCCTCCCAGTACTGGGAGGGAACTGGGATGTACTGGGAGGCACTACAATGTGCGGGGATGCCCTGGGATGTACTGTGGAGGAACTAGGATGTACAGGCTTGTACTGGGTTGTACCGGGTGGAACTGGCAGGGATTTGGGATGTACCAGGATCTACTGGGATGTACTGGGATGTACTGGGAGGTAACTGTTATGTACTGGGAGTGAACTGGGAGGGAACTCGGACGCACTGGGAGGGAACTGGGACGTACTGTGAGGACACTGGGATGTACTGTTATGTACTGGGAGGGAAGTGTTATGTACAGAGGGGAACCGGTGCGTACCGGGATGTACTGGGATGGAACTGTGAAGTACTGGGATGTACTGGGAGTGAACTGGGAGGGAACTGGTATGTGGTAGGATGTACTGGGTGGGAACTGGGATGTACTGGGAGGGACTGGGAGGGAACTGGGATGTACTGGGCTGCACTGGTAGGGAACTGGGATGTACTGGGAGGAAACTGGAATGTCCCAGTTGACACCCACTTCCCTCCCAGTTTCCTCCCAGTATATCCCAGTTTCCTCCCAGTATATCCCAGTTTCCTCCCAGTACATCCCAGTAAATCCCAGTTCGCTCCCAGTACATCCCAGTACATCGCAGTACATTCCAGTTCCGTTCCTGTCCATCCCAATACATCCCCGTTCCATGCCAGTACATCCCAGTTCCCTACCAGTTCATCCCCGTACATCCCAATTCCCTCCCGGTTCGCTACCACTTCTTTCCCAGTGCCTCCCAATACATCCCAGTTCCGTCCCATTACATCCCAGTACATCCCAGTTCCCTCCCAGTACGTCCCAGTTCCCTCCCAGTACATCCCAGGTCCCTCCCAGTACTGGGAGGGAACTGGGATGTACTGGGAGGCACTACAATGTGCGGGGATGCCCTGGGATGTACTGTGGAGGAACTAGGATGTACAGGCTTGTACTGGGTTGTACCGGGTGGAACTGGCAGGGATTTGGGATGTACCAGGATCTACTGGGATGTACTGGGATGTACTGGGAGGTATCTGTTATGTACTGGGAGTGAACTGGGAGGGAACTGGGATGTACTGGGAGGGAACTGGGATGTACTGTGAGGACACTGGGATGTACTGGTATGTACTGGGAGGGATGTGTCATGTACTGAGGGGAACTGGGACGTACTGGGACGTGCTGGGAGGGAACTATGAAGTATTGGGATGTACTTAGAGGGAACTGGGATGTACTGGGAGGGAACTGGGAGTGAACTGGGAGGGAACTGTGAAGTACTGGGATGTACTTAGAGGGAACTGGTATGTACTGGGAGGGAACTGGAATGTACTGGGTGGAAAGTGTTGGGAATTGGGATTTACTGGGAGGGAACTGGGATGGACTGGGAGGGAACTGGGATGTAGTGGGACATACTGGGAGGGAACTGGGATGTACTGGGGTGTACTGGGAGGGAACTGTTATGTACCGAGGGGGAACTGGGATGTACTGGGAGGGAACTGGTATGTACTAGGAGGGAACTGGGATGTACTGGGACATACTGGCAGGGAACTGGGATGTACTGGGAGGGGATTGGGACGGACTGGGAGGGAACTGGGATGTACTGGGCTGCACTGGTAGGGAACTGGGATGTACTGGGAGGAAACTGGAATGTCCCAGTTGACACCCACTTCCCTCCCAGTGCCTCCCAGTATATCCCAGTTTCCTCCCAGTACATCCCAGTAAATCCCAGTTCGCTCCCAGTACATCCCAATACATCGCCGTACATTCCAGTTCCGTTCCTGTCCATCCCAATACATCCCCGTTCCATGCCAGTACATCCCAGTTCCCTACCAGTTCATCCCCGTACATCCCAATTCCCTCCCGGTTCGCTACCACTTCTTTCCCAGTTCCGTCCCATTACATCCCAGTTCCGTCCCATTACATCCCAGTACATCCCAGTTCCCTCCCAGTACATCCCAGCTCCCTCCCAGTACATCCCAGTTCCCTCCCAGTACTGGGAGGGACCTGGGATGTACTGGGAGGCACTACAATGTGCGGGGATGCCCTGGGATGTACTGTGGAGGAACTAGGATGTACAGGCTTGTACTGGGTTGTACCGGGTGGAACTGGCAGGGATTTGGGATGTACCAGGATCTACTGGGATGTACTGGGATGTACTGGGAGGTAACTGTTATGTACTGGGAGTGAACTGGGAGGGAACTGGGATGTACTGGGAGGAAACTGGGATGTACTGTGAGGGAACTGGGACGTGCTGTGAGGACACTGGGATGTACTGTTATGTACTGGGAGGGAAGTGTTATGTACTGAGGGGAACTGGGACGTACTGGGATGTACTGGGAGGGAACTGTGAAGTACTGGGATGTACTGGGAGTGAACTGGGAGGGAACTGGTATGTAGTAGGATGTACTGGGTGGGAACTGGGATGTACCAGGATGTACTGGGAGGGAACTGGGATTTACTGGGAGGGAACTGGGATGTACTGGGACATACTGGCAGGGAACTGGGATGTACTGGGAGGGGATTGGGACGGACTGGGAGGGAACTGGGATGTACTGGGAGGGATCTGGGATGTACTGGGCTGCACTGGTAGGGAACTGGGATGTACTGGGAGGAAACTGGAATGTCCCAGTTGACACCCACTTCCCTCCCAGCGCCTCCCAGTATATCCCAGTTTCCTCCCAGTACATCCCAGTAAATCCCAGTTTGCTCCCAGTACATCCCAGTACATCGCAGTACATTCCAGTTCCGTTCCTGTACATCCCAATACATCCCCGTTCCATGCCAGTACATCCCAGTTCCCTACCAGTTCATCCCCGTACATCCCAATTCCCTCCCGGTTCACTACCACTTCTTTCCCAGTTCCGTCCCATTACATCCCAGTTCCGTCCCATTACATCCCAGTACATCCCAGTTCCCTCCCAGTACATCCCAGCTCCCTCCCAGTACTGGGAGGGAGCTGGGATGTACTGGGAGGCACTACAATGTGCGGGGATGCCCTGGGATGTACTGTGGAGGAACTAGGATGTATAGGCTTGTACTGGGTTGTACCGGGTGGAACTGGCAGGGATTTGGGATGTACCAGGATCTACTGGGATGTACTGGGAGGTAACTGTTATGTACTGGGAAGGAACAGGGAGGGAACTGGGATGTACTGGTAGGGAACTGGGATGTACTGGGAGGGAACTGGGACGTACTGTGAGGACACTGGGATGTACTGGTATGTACTGGGAGGGAAGTGTTATGTACTGAGGGGAACTGGGACGTACTCGGATGTACTGGGAGGGAACTGTGAAGTACTGGGATGTACTGGGAGTGAACTGGGAGGGAACTGGTATGTAGTAGGATGTACTGGGTGGGAACTGGGATGTACCGGGAGGGAACTGGGATGTACTGGGAGGGAACTGGGATGTACTGGGATGTAGTGGGAGGGAACTGGGAGGGAACTGGGATGTACTGGGAGGGAACTGGGAGGGAACTGGGATGTACTGGGACATACTGGCAGGGAACTGGGATGTACTGGGAGGGGATTGGGACGGACTGGGAGGGAACTGGGATGTACTGGGCTGCACTGGTAGGGAACTGGGATGTACTGGGAGGAAACTGGAATGTCCCAGTTGACACCCACTTCCCTCCCAGTGCCTCCCAGTATATCCCAGTTTCCTCCCAGTACATCCCAGTAAATCCCAGTTCGCTCCCAGTACATCCCAATACATCGCCGTACATTCCAGTTCCGTTCCTGTCCATCCCAATACATCCCCGTTCCATGCCAGTACATACCAGTTCCCTACCAGTTCATCCCCGTACATCCCAATTCCCTCCCGGTTCGCTACCACTTCTTTCCCAGTGCCTCCCAATACATCCCAGTTCCGTTCCATTACATCCCAGTACATCCCAGCTCCCTCCCAGTACTGGGAGGGAACTGGGATGTACTGGGAGGCACTACAATGTGCGGGGATGTCCTGGGATGTACCGTGGAGGAACTAGGATGTACAGGCTTGTACTGGGTTGTACCGGGTGGAACTGGCATGGATTTGGGATGTACCAGGATCTACTGGGATGTACTGGGATGTACTGGAAGGTAACTGTTGTGTACTGGGAGTGAACTGGGAGGGAACTGGTATGTACTGGGAGGGAACTGGGATGTACTGGGATGTAGTGGGAGGGAACTGGGAGGGAACTGGGATGTACTGGGAGGGAACTGGTATGTACTGGGAGGGAACTGGGATGTAGTGGGACATACTGGGAGGGAACTGGGATGTACTGGGGTGTACTGGGAGGGAACTGTTATGTACCGAGGGGGAACTGGGATGTACTGGGAGTGAACTGTGAAGTACTGGGATGTACTTAGAGGGAAGTGGGAGGGAACTTGGATGTAGTGGGAGGGAACTGGGATTTACTTGGAGGAAAGTGGCATGTACTGGGCTGTACTGGAATGGAACTGGGAGTGAACTGTGTGTGAACTGTGAGGGAACTGGGATGTACTGTGAGGGAACTGGGATGTACTGGGATGTACTGGGACGGACTGGGAGGGAACTGGGATGTACTGGGAGGAAACTGGAATGTCCCAGTTGACACCCACTTCCCTCCCAGTGCCTCCCAGTATATCCCAGTTTCCTCCCAGTACATCCCAGTAAATCCCAGTTTGCTCCCAGTACATCCCAGTACATCGCAGTACATTCCAGTTCCGTTCCTGTACATCCCAATACATCCCCGTTCCATGCCAGTACATCCCAGTTCCCTACCAGTTCATCCCCGTACATCCCAATTCCCTCCCGGTTCACTACCACTTCTTTCCCAGTTCCGTCCCATTACATCCCAGTTCCGTCCCATTACATCCCAGTACATCCCAGTTCCCTCCCAGTACATCCCAGCTCCCTCCCAGTACTGGGAGGGAGCTGGGATGTACTGGGAGGCACTACAATGTGCGGGGATGCCCTGGGATGTACTGTGGAGGAACTAGGATGTATAGGCTTGTACTGGGTTGTACCGGGTGGAACTGGCAGGGATTTGGGATGTACCAGGATCTACTGGGATGTACTGGGAGGTAACTGTTATGTACTGGGAAGGAACAGGGAGGGAACTGGGATGTACTGGTAGGGAACTGGGATGTACTGGGAGGGAACTGGGACGTACTGTGAGGACACTGGGATGTACTGGTATGTACTGGGAGGGAAGTGTTATGTACTGAGGGGAACTGGGACGTACTCGGATGTACTGGGAGGGAACTGTGAAGTACTGGGATGTACTGGGAGTGAACTGGGAGGGAACTGGTATGTAGTAGGATGTACCGGGAGGGAACTGGGATGTACCGGGAGGGAACTGGGATGTACTGGGAGGGAACTGGTATGTACTGGGAGGGAACTGGGATGTACTGGGATGTAGTGGGAGGGAACTGGGAGGGAACTGGGATGTACTGGGAGGGAACTGGGAGGGAACTGGGATGTACTGGGACATACTGGCAGGGAACTGGGATGTACTGGGAGGGGATTGGGACGGACTGGGAGGGAACTGGGATGTACTGGGCTGCACTGGTAGGGAACTGGGATGTACTGGGAGGAAACTGGAATGTCCCAGTTGACACCCACTTCCCTCCCAGTGCCTCCCAGTATATCCCAGTTTCCTCCCAGTACATCCCAGTAAATCCCAGTTCGCTCCCAGTACATCCCAATACATCGCCGTACATTCCAGTTCCGTTCCTGTCCATCCCAATACATCCCCGTTCCATGCCAGTACATACCAGTTCCCTACCAGTTCATCCCCGTACATCCCAATTCCCTCCCGGTTCGCTACCACTTCTTTCCCAGTGCCTCCCAATACATCCCAGTTCCGTTCCATTACATCCCAGTACATCCCAGCTCCCTCCCAGTACTGGGAGGGAACTGGGATGTACTGGGAGGCACTACAATGTGCGGGGATGTCCTGGGATGTACCGTGGAGGAACTAGGATGTACAGGCTTGTACTGGGTTGTACCGGGTGGAACTGGCATGGATTTGGGATGTACCAGGATCTACTGGGATGTACTGGGATGTACTGGAAGGTAACTGTTGTGTACTGGGAGTGAACTGGGAGGGAACTGGTATGTACTGGGAGGGAACTGGGATGTACTGGGATGTAGTGGGAGGGAACTGGGAGGGAACTGGGATGTACTGGGAGGGAACTGGTATGTACTGGGAGGGAACTGGGATGTAGTGGGACATACTGGGAGGGAACTGGGATGTACTGGGGTGTACTGGGAGGGAACTGTTATGTACCGAGGGGGAACTGGGATGTACTGGGAGTGAACTGTGAAGTACTGGGATGTACTTAGAGGGAAGTGGGAGGGAACTTGGATGTAGTGGGAGGGAACTGGGATTTACTTGGAGGAAAGTGGCATGTACTGGGATGTACTGGAATGGAACTGGGAGTGAACTGTGTGTGAACTGTGAGGGAACTGGGATGTACTGGGAGGAAACTGGAATGTCCCAGTTGACACCCACTTCCCTCCCAGTGCCTCCCAGTATATCCCAGTTTCCTCCCAGTACATCCCAGTAAATCCCAGTTTGCTCCCAGTACATCCCAGTACATCGCAGTACATTCCAGTTCCGTTCCTGTACATCCCAATACATCCCCGTTCCATGCCAGTACATCCCAGTTCCCTACCAGTTCATCCCCGTACATCCCAATTCCCTCCCGGTTCACTACCACTTCTTTCCCAGTTCCGTCCCATTACATCCCAGTTCCGTCCCATTACATCCCAGTACATCCCAGGTCCCTCCCAGTACATCCCAGTTCCCTCCCAGTACATCCCAGGTCCCTCCCAGTACTGGGAGGGAACTGGGATGTACTGGGAGGCACTACAATGTGCGGGGATGCCCTGGGATGTACTGTGGAGGAACTAGGATGTACAGGCTTGTACTGGGTTGTACCGGGTGGAACTGGCAGGGATTTGGGATGTACCAGGATCTACTGGGATGTACTGGGATGTACTGGGAGGTATCTGTTATGTACTGGGAGTACTGGGAGGGAACTGGGATGTACTGGGACGGACTGGGAGGGAACTGGGACGGACTGGGATGCACTGGTAGGGAACTGGGATGTACTGGGAGGAAACTGGAATGTCCCAGTTGACACCCACTTCCCTCCCAATGCCTCCCAGTATATCCCAGTTTCCTCCCAGTATATCCCAGTTTCCTCCCAGTACATCCCAGTAAATCCCAGTTTGCTCCCAGTACATCGCAGTACATTCCAGTTCCGTTCCTGTCCATCCCAATACATCCCCGTTCCATGCCAGTACATCCCAGTTCCCTACCAGTTCATCCCCGTACATCCCAATTCCCTCCCGGTTCGCTACCACTTCTTTCCCAGTGCCTCCCAATACATCCCAGTTCCATCCCATTACATCCCAGTACATCCCAGGTCCCTCCCAGTACATCCCAGGTCCCTCCCAGTACATCCCAGTTCCCTCCCAGTACTGGGAGGGAACTGGGATGTACTGGGAGGCACTACAATGTGCGGGGATGCCCTGGGATGTACTGTGGAGGAACTAGGATGTACAGGCTTGTACTGGGTTGTACCGGGTGGAACTAGCAGGGATTTGGGATGTACCAGGATCTACTGGGATGTACTGGGAGGTAACTGTTATGTACTGGGAGTGAACTGGGAGGGAACTGGGACGTACTGGGAGGGAACTGCGATGTACTGGGAGGGAGCTGGGACGTACTGTGAGGACACTGGGATGTACTGTTATGTACTGGGAGGGAAGTGTTATGTACAGAGGGGAACTGGTGCGTACTGGGATGTACTGGGAGGGAACTGTGAAGTACTGGGATGTACTGGGAGTGAACTGGGAGGGAACTGGTATGTAGTAGGATGTACTGGGTGGGAACTGGGATGTACCAGGATGTACTGGGATGTACTGGGAGGGAACTGGTATGTACTGGGAGGGAACTGGGATGTAGTGGGAGGGAACTGGGAGGGAACTGGGATGTACTGGGAGGGAACTGGTATGTACTGGGAGGGAACTGGGATGTACTGGGACATACTGGCAGGGAACTGGGATGTACTGGGAGGGGATTGGGATGTACTGGGAGGGAACTTGGATGTATTGGGAGGGAAGTGTAATGTACCAAGGGGGAACTGGGACGTACTGGGATGTAGTGGGAGTGAACTGTGAAGTACTGGGATGTACTTAGAGGAAACTGGGAGGCAACAGGCATGTACTGGGATGTACTGGAATGGAACTGGGAGTGAACTGTGTGTGAACTGGGAGGGAACTGGGATGTACTGTGAGGGAACTGGGATGTACTGGGAGGGACTGGGAGGGATCTGGGATGTACTGGGCTGCACTGGTAGGGAACTGGGATGTACTGGGAGGAAACTGGAATGTCCCAGTTGACACCCACTTCCCTCCCAGTGCCTCCCAGTATATCCCAGTTTCCTCCCAGTACATCCCAGTAAATCCCAGCTCGCTGCCAGTACATCCCAGTACATCGCAGTACATTCCAGTTCTGTTCCTGTACATCCCAATACATCCCCGTTCCATGCCAGTACATCCCAGTTTCCTACCAGTTCATCCCCGTACATCCCAATTCCCTCCCGGTTCACTACCACTTCTTTCCCAGTGCCTCCCAATACATCACAGTTCCGTCCCATTACATCCCAGTACATCCCAGCTCCCTCCCAGTACATCCCAGTTCCCTCCCAGTACTGGGAGGGACCTGGGATGTACTGGGAGGCACTACAATGTGCGGGGATGCCCTGGGATGTACTGTGGAGGAACTAGGATGTACAGGCTTGTACTGGGTTGTACCGGGTGGAACTGGCAGGGATTTGGGATGTACCAGGATCTACTGGGATGTACTGGGATGTACTGGGAGGTAACTGTTGTGTACTGGGAGTGAACTGGGAGGGACCTGGGATGTACTGGGAGGCACTACAATGTGCGGGGATGCCCTGGGATGTACTGTGGAGGAACTAGGATGTACAGGCTTGTACTGGGTTGTACCGGGTGGAACTGGCAGGGATTTGGGATGTACCAGGATGTACTGGGATGTACTGGGAGGTAACTGTTATGTACTGGGAGTGAACTGGTAGGGAACTGGGATGTACTGGGAGGGAACTGGGATGTACTGGGAGGGAACTGGGACGTACTGTGAGGACACTGGGATGTACTGTTATGTACTGGGAGGGAAGTGTTATGTACTGAGGGGAACTGGGACGTACTGGGATGTACTGGGAGGGAACTGTGAAGTACTGGGATGTACTGGGAGTGAACTGGGAGGGAACTGGTATGTAGTAGGATGTACTGGGTGGGAACTGGGATGTACTGGGATGTACTGGGAGGGAACTGGGATGTACTGGGAGGGAACTGGGATGTACTGGGACATACTGGCAGGGAACTGGGATGTACTGGGAGGGGATTGGGACGGACTGGGAGGGAACTGGGATGTACTGGGCTGCACTGGTAGGGAACTGGGATGTACTGGGAGGAAACTGGAATGTCCCAGTTGACACCCACTTCCCTCCCAATGCCTCCCAGTATATCCCAGTTTCCTCCCAGTATATCCCAGTTTCCTCCCAGTATATCCCAGTTTCCTCCCAGTACATCCCAGTAAATCCCAGCTCGCTGCCAGTACATGCCAATACATCGCTGTACATTCCAGTTCCGTTCCTGTCCATCCCAATACATCCCCGTTCCATGCCAGTACATCCCAGTTTCCTACCAGTTCATCCCCGTACATCCCAATTCCCTCCCGGTTCACTAGCACTTCTTTCCCAGTGCCTCCCAATACATCCCAGTTCCGTCCCATTACATCCCAGTACATCCCAGTTCCCTCCCAGTACGTCCCAGTTCCCTCCCAGTACGTCCCAGTTCCCTCCCAGTACATCCCAGTTCCCTCCCAGTACTGGGAGGGAACTGGGATGTACTGGGAGGCACTACAATGTGCGGGGATGCCCTGGGATGTACTGTGGAGGAACTAGGATGTACAGGCTTGTACTGGGTTGTACCGGGTGGAACTGGCAGGGATTTGGGATGTACCAGGATCTACTGGGATGTACTGGGATGTACTGGGGGGTAACTGTTGTGTACTGGGAGTGAACTGGGAGGGAACTGGTATGTACTGGGAGGGAACTGGGATGTACTGGGATGTAGTGGGAGGGAACTGGGAGGGAACTGGGATGTACTGGGAGGGAACTGGGATGTAGTGGGACATACTGGGAGGGAACTGGGATGTACTGGGGTGTACTGGGAGGGAACTGTTATGTACCGAGGGGGAACTGGGATGTACTGGGAGTGAACTGTGAAGTACTGGGATGTACTTAGAGGGAAGTGGGAGGGAACTTGGATGTAGTGGGAGGGAACTGGGATTTACTTGGAGGAAAGTGGCATGTACTGGGATGTACTGGAATGGAACTGGGAGTGAACTGTGTGTGAACTGTGAGGGAACTGGGATGTACTGTGAGGGAACTGGGATGTACTGGGATGTACTGGGACGGACTGGGAGGGAACTGGGATGTACTGGGAGGGATCTGGGATGTACTGGGCTGCACTGGTAGGGAACTGGGATGTACTGGGAGGAAACTGGAATGTCCCAGTTGACACCCACTTCCCTCCCAGTGCCTCCCAGTATATCCCAGTTTCCTCCCAGTACATCCCAGTAAATCCCAGCTCGCTGCCAGTACATCCCAGTACATCGCAGTACATTCCAGTTCTGTTCCTGTACATCCCAATACATCCCCGTTCCATGCCAGTACATCCCAGTTCCCTACCAGTTCATCCCCGTACATCCCAATTCCCTCCCGGTTCACTACCACTTCTTTCCCAGTTCCGTCCCATTACATCCCAGTTCCGTCCCATTACATCCCAGTACATCCCAGGTCCCTCCCAGTACATCCCAGTTCCCTCCCAGTACATCCCAGGTCCCTCCCAGTACTGGGAGGGACCTGGGATGTACTGGGAGGCACTACAATGTGCGGGGATGCCCTGGGATGTACTGTGGAGGAACTAGGATGTACAGGCTTGTACTGGGTTGTACCGGGTGGAACTAGCAGGGATTTGGGATGTACCAGGATCTACTGGGATGTACTGGGATGTACTGGGAGGTATCTGTTATGTACTGGGAGTGAACTGGGAGGGAACTGGGATGTACTGGGAGGGACTGGGAGGGATCTGGGATGTACTGGGCTGCACTGGTAGGGAACTGGGATGTACTGGGAGGAAACTGGAATGTCCCAGTTGACACCCACTTCCCTCCCAGGTTCCTCCCAGTATATCCCAGTTTCCTCCCAGTATATCCCAGTTTCCTCCCAGTACATCCCAGTAAATCCCAGTTCGCTCCCAGTACATCCCAATACATCGCCGTACATTCCAGTTCCGTTCCTGTCCATCCCAATACATCCCCGTTCCATGCCAGTACATCCCAGTTTCCTACCAGTTCATCCCCGTACATCCCAATTCCCTCCCGGTTCACTACCACTTCTTTCCCAGTGCCTCCCAATACATCCCAGTTCCGTCCCATTACATCCCAGTACATCCCAGTTCCCTCCCAGTACGTCCCAGTTCCCTCCCAGTTCCCTCCCAGTACATCCCAGGTCCCTCCCAGTACTGGGAGGGAACTGGGATGTACTGGGAGGCACTACAATGTGCGGGGATGCCCTGGGATGTACTGTGGAGGAACTAGGATGTACAGGCTTGTACTGGGTTGTACCGGGTGGAACTAGCAGGGATTTGGGATGTACCAGGATCTACTGGGATGTACTGGGATGTACTGGGAGGTAACTGTTATGTACTGGGAGTGAACTGGGAGGGAACTGGGACGTACTGTGAGGACACTGGGATGTACTGGTATGTACTGGGAGGGAAGTGTTATGTACTGAGGGGAACTGGGACGTACTGGGATGTACTGGGAGGGAACTGTGAAGTACTGGGATGTACTGGGAGTGAACTGGGAGGGAACTGGTATGTAGTAGGATGTACTGGGTGGGAACTGGGATGTACCAGGATGTACTGGGATGTACTGGGAGGGAACTGGTATGTACTGGGAGGGAACTGGGATGTAGTGGGAGGGAACTGGGAGGGAACTGGGATGTACTGGGAGGGAACTGGTATGTACTGGGAGGGAACTGGGATGTACTGGGACATACTGGCAGGGAACTGGGATGTACTGGGAGGGGATTGGGATGTACTGGGAGGGAACTTGGATGTATTGGGAGGGAAGTGTTATGTACCAAGGGGGAACTGGGACGTACTGGGATGTAGTGGGAGTGAACTGTGAAGTACTGGGATGTACTGTGAGGGAACTGGGATGTACTGGGAGGGAACTTTAAAGTACTGGGATGTACTTAGAGGAAACTGGGAGGCAACTGGCATGTACTGGGATGTACTGGAATGGAACTGGGAGTGAACTGTGTGTGAACTGGGAGGGAACTGGGATGTACTGGGAGGGACTGGGAGGGATCTGGGATGTACTGGGCTGCACTGGTAGGGAACTGGGATGTACTGGGAGGAAACTGGAATGTCCCAGTTGACACCCACTTCCCTCCCAGTTTCCTCCCAGTATATCCCAGTTTCCTCCCAGTATATCCCAGTTTCCTCCCAGTACATCCCAGTAAATCCCAGTTCGCTCCCAGTACATCCCAATACATCGCCGTACATTCCAGTTCCGTTCCTGTCCATCCCAATACATCCCCGTTCCATGCCAGTACATCCCAGTTCCCTACCAGTTCATCCCCGTACATCCCAATTCCCTCCCGGTTCGCTACCACTTCTTTCCCAGTGCCTCCCAATACATCCCAGTTCCGTCCCATTACATCCCAGTACATCCCAGGTCCCTCCCAGTACGTCCCAGGTCCCTCCCAGTACATCCCAGGTCCCTCCCAGTACTGGGAGGGAACTGGGATGTACTGGGAGGCACTACAATGTGCGGGGATGCCCTGGGATGTACTGTGGAGGAACTAGGATGTACAGGCTTGTACTCGGTTGTACCAGGTGGAACTGGCAGGGATTTGGGATGTACCAGGATCTACTGGGATGTACTGGGATGTACTGGGAGGTAACTGTTATGTACTGGGAAGGAACAGGGAGGGAACTGGGATGTACTGGTAGGGAACTGGGATGTACTGGGAGGGAACTGGGATGTACTGTGAGGGAACTGGGACGTACTGTGAGGACACTGGGATGTACTGTTATGTACTGGGAGGGAAGTGTTATGTACTGAGGGGAACTGGGACGTACTGGGATGTACTGGGAGGGAACTGTGAAGTACTGGGATGTACTGGGAGTGAACTGGGAGGGAACTGGTATGTAGTAGGATGTACTGGGTGGGAACTGGGATGTACCAGGATGTATTGGGATGTACTGGGAGGGAACTGGTATGTACTGGGAGGGAACTGGGATGTACTGGGATGTAGTGGGAGGGAACTGGGAGGGAACTGGGATGTACTGGGAGGGAACTGGGATGTACTGGTAGGGAACTGGGATGTACTGGGACATACTGGCAGGGAACTGGGATGTACTGGGAGGGGATTGGGACGGACTGGGAGGGAACTGGGATGTACTGGGCTGCACTGGTAGGGAACTGGGATGTACTGGGAGGAAACTGGAATGTCCCAGTTGACACCCACTTCCCTCCCAATGCCTCCCAGTATATCCCAGTTTCCTCCCAGTATATCCCAGTTTCCTCCCAGTACATCCCAGTAAATCCCAGCTCGCTGCCAGTACATCCCAATACATCGCAGTACATTCCAGTTCCGTTCCTGTACATCCCAATACATCCCCGTTCCATGCCAGTACATCCCAGTTTCCTACCAGTTCATCCCCGTACATCCCAATTCCCTCCCGGTTCACTACCACTTCTTTCCCAGTGCCTCCCAATACATCCCAGTTCCGTCCCATTACATCCCAGTACATCCCAGTTCCCTCCCAGTACATCCCAGTAAATCCCAGCTCGCTGCCTGTACATGCCAATACATCGCAGTACATTCCAGTTCCGTTCCTGTACATCCCAATACATCCCCGTTCCATGCCAGTACATCCCAGTTCCCTACCAGTTCATCCCCGTACATCCCAATTCCCTCCCGGTTCACTACCACTTCTTTCCCAGTTCCGTCCCATTACATCCCAGTTCCGTCCCATTACATCCCAGTACATCCCAGTTCCCTCCCAGTACATCCCAGTTCCCTCCCAGTACATCCCAGGTCCCTCCCAGTACTGGGAGGGAACTGGGATGTACTGGGAGGCACTACAATGTGCGGGGATGCCCTGGGATGTACTGTGGAGGAACTAGGATGTACAGGCTTGTACTGGGATGTACCGGGTGGAACTAGCAGGGATTTGGGATGTACCAGGATCTACTGGGATGTACTGGGAGGTAACTGTTATGTACTGGGAAGGAACAGGGAGGTAACTGTGATGTACTGGTAGGTGTGGGAAACTATAGGCTTGAATCCACATGCGGGTCCCCTGATAAGTTGTTTGAGATAGAAAGCGGGCTGGAGGATTATAGGTACGCGATGGAATTAGCTTGACTACAGACCCAGTGTCAGACCCGCTGATGGAAAATTACAGAGATCAGACCCGATGATGGGAAATTACAGAGAATCTGCAAGTCACCAGGAGGAGGAAGAAAGGCGAGAGATATCTCGGCCTTGAGAGCAAAGAAGAAAGGCAGGGATGTCTCTCGGCCTTGAGAGCATCCGACAAACAACAAGGAGTTTAGGCACGAAGTACAGAAATAGACTGTTCGTTAAGGAGGTGTCGCAATCCGTATGAAGTAATTGTTGAAGCTTGTTTACAAGAGCATATAAAAGCGCTGTGACTTAAAAATAAAACTGAAGCTTGCTCTATCACTCACGTTGAGTTGGCTGCTTGCTTTCCTCGCTCGCCGCAACTGGCGCCCGAACAGGGACCTGAAAAGGACTATTTCTGATGCGGCAGCGAGAGACGGAGACGCACTGGCAGACGGCGGCCAGGGGGCAAAAGAGGAGTCGATTTATGCATCATTTTTGATACGTTCCGACCCTCCGGCCTGGATCCAACCTCGGAATTCAAGAGGGGATCCGCTTTCCGCAGTTGAAGCTAACCCGGGAGCGAGAGCCGTACAAACGACGCTGATTTATCCTCACATTGGGCGATGGAGGTCGAGGTAGCTTTTGAATTATTAAAGTGCTTTTTAGAAAAGCGGGGAGTAAGTCAGTTAAAAGACTTGTCAAGGCTAGTTACAGTGGGCAAAGTGAAAGAGTTCTTTAAAGAACCGGAGTCGATCTTTGAAGTAGAGGAGTGGAGAGCTTATGGTGATTGTTTGTGGGACTTGGTGATAGATGACGATAAGACAGCGAAAAAGCTAATGAAACCTTGGCGGGAAGTTATTAACTGTATGAAAAAATATAAAACTGAAAAAAGATTAGCAACAGCCACCTCTGATCGGCTAGACAATTGTGACCCCAATGCTGGAAAGATTGGAATTGGCTTAGGCTATCCTTCGCCTCCCTTCTCGGGGATCCCAGTTACCGTACCTCGAAAGCCCCTTATTCCTCCTCCTCCCCCTCCTCCTCCTCCTGGTGGATCTGTAGAAACTAGCGGAGAAGGAATAAGCTTGGGAAAGGGAGGTGAAGATATTGAAAATTTATGTGATGTAGTTTCTCCGGTGGAGGAAAATAAGCCGAGCACCCCGTCTAGTCACCGTTCTGTGCCTAGTGTGCGCAGCCGAGTTGACTGGCGGAAAATCGGGTTAGAGGCATTACAAAATGGGGACCTAGAGACCGCCGACTTGTTGGCTCAGGCTTTCCCTGTCATCTATCAACCGGACCCTGCTAACAATCAAAATTTATTCGCACACCATACTCCTCTTGATTGGAAAATCTTGAACCAGCTGAGAAGTACGGTCAGCGAATCGGGTGTACACAGTGAGCCGACCAGACAGATGCTAAATTACATTTGGGGAAGCGGGCTGCTTTGTCCCGAGGATATTAAAAACATTATGAAGTTCATACTGACACAGTCGCAGCAGCTTTTATGGCAGGCTCACTGGCACGCCCTATGCGATAGATCGGCAAACACCCAGCGCCAGCAAAACGATCCGCTAGCAGGAGTAATAGTAGAACAACTTATGGGAATAGGACCCTTCTCGTCCCTAGACATGCAAATGCAGACAGGCCCTGATGTATTAAGAGAATCAATGAGGCTAGCAAGGGACGCCTTACAGCGCGTCAAAACAGCACCAATCACCCCTTCTTACATGTCGATTAAGCAAGGGAGGGAAGAGCTTTTTGCCACGTTTGTGGATCGAGTTACAGAAGCGTTAGATCGTACCGACTTACCTGAGTTTATGAAGGGCCCATTGCTGCGTCAATGTGTTATGGAAAACTCCAACCAAGCTACTAAAAGTATTTTAATTACACTTCCCCTAGACGCAGGCATTGAGGTGATGCTTGAACGCATGAGTCGAGTACCTACCGGTCCTCAAGCTATGTTAGTTGAGGCACTGAGGGAAGTTGGGCAGGGAATGGTACAGGTTCAACAACAAGTTTGTGCCGCTCTCGCCCCATTGGGTCCAGCTAAAAACCCTAACAGAGGGCCAGCTACTTTTAGATGCTTCCGCTGCGGAAAAGCAGAACACATGAAGAGACAGTGCAGCGAAGCTAACTTATGGTGCAAACACTGCCAGGCTCAAGGCCACAATACAGCTGCCTGCCGGCGTTCGGGAAACGGGAAGCTGAGCGCCCGGGGTCGCAGCGCGCAGACACCAATCGCGGCTCCAGTGACTTCTCAGCACTCCGTCACCACACCACCAGTCGTGCCGAGCAGCTCCGGCCAGCTTCCAATTTGCAACCCGCTACCAGCGGAAGCCTCGGCTTGGACTTGGCAACAGCAGTAGATGTCACTTTGATGGACACTCGTCCACAGAAGATCAGCATGGCTCACAGAAGAGCCAGTATGGGTCGGGCAGTGGCCGCTCAAACGGGAAAGTCTACAGCAAGCCCACATATTAATAAAAGAACAATTAGATCAAGGACATCTCCGACCGTCGACAAGCCCCTGGAACACCCCTATTTTTGTTATCAAGAAAAAGTCAGGGAAATACAGGCTGTTACATGATTTACGGGCAGTAAATCAGCAAATGCAAGCGATGGGGGCTTTACAGCCTGGCCTTCCAAATCCAGCCATGTTACCAGCTGGTTGGCATTTGCTAATTATTGATTTAAAGGACTGCTTCTTTACTATAAAGCTGCATCCTCAGGTTACCCAGCGATTTGCATTTACATTACCAGCAATCAACAGAGAGGGTCCTGACTTACGTTTCGAATGGACAGTGTTGCCACAAGGCATGAAGAATAGCCCTACTCTGTGTCAACTTTTCGTAGATGCTGCATTAAAAGACGTGCGGCAGCAATGGCCGGACACTATAATTTACCATTACATGGATGACATCTTGTTTGCGCAACAACAACCCTTCTCGGCACAGCAAGAATTATATTTACAGCAACAGCTCCAGCTACACGACCTAGTAATCGCAGCAGAGAAGGTTCAACGTTCGCCAGTATGGAAATACCTCGGATGGCGCATCAGTGACTCTCAAGTAAGTCCACAGAAACTTACGTTACACACAGCAATCAAAACCCTTAATGATGCTCGACGGCTGTTAGGAGACCTACAATGGCTACGGCCAGTAGCCGGAATCACTAATGATGACTTGGAGGTTCTTCGCCCTATGTTAAAGGGCACTGACCCTGCCACGCCGGTCCCACCGACTGCCGAACAAACCTCGATGATACAACGCCTCAGCTCCGAGATCGTTCAGAGAGCAGTAGACCGGCTGGACCCCGATCTCCCCATCGATCTCACCATACTCCATGGTTCTACTCACATTTTGGGTGCACTTACTCAGCGCAAAAAGAAAAAGGGGGAGAAGATAAGGGTGTTGGAATGGATATTTACAAGCCTACAGCCGAAGACAAGCCTGCCCTACCTGCAGCCATCACGGACCAGGCATAGGGCTAGGAGTTAATCCCAGAGGCCTTCAGGACAGGGAAATATGGCAAATGGACGTTACGCATGTGTCAGAATTTGGGAAACTAAAATATGTTCATGTTACTATCGATACTTATAGCAAGTTTTTATGGGCAACAGCACAGTCAGGGGAAAAGGCTGTCCATGTTATACGTCATTTAACAGTCTGTTTTGCTGTAATGGGAACTCCAACATAGATTAAGACAGACAATGGGTCAGCATACTGTAGTCAGAAGGTTAGGAAATTTTTACAGGCATGGGGGGTACGCCATCTCACGGGCATTCCACATTCACCCACAGGGCAAGCAATAATTGAGAGGGCGCACCAGACTCTAAAACAATATCTAAACAAATTTCGAGACGTAAAAGATGTACAAGAACGGCTCGCAAAAGTTTTGTTTGTATTAAATCACTTGTGCATATTTGCAGAACACGATAACCCTCCTGCGTGGGTGCATGGGAATGACGGTAGGAAGGAGTCAAGACAGGCAGTAATGGTAAAGTATCGAGACCCTTCCACTGGTCTATGGCAAGGGCCCGTAGAAGTCAAATATTTTGGTCGAGGTTACATGTGTGTGCTTACCCCCACAGGTCCAAGGTGGATACCCAGTAGATGGGTAAAGGCTATGCCTAACGAACAGAAGAACGAAATCTGCGAAGTGACAGGAGACAGTGAAGACGTATGACTGCACCGGTAGAGGTAGCCAGGATACGGATAGAATGTCCCCAATGTAATAAGTGCCGACCCTGGGTACTAAGAGAGTGTCATAGCTGTCAACAGCGCGGGTGGGTAAGAACCCATCGAGCTAGGGGGTGGTGTGACAGTTGCTACTATCACCCATCACAGACACATAAGGTTTTAATCATCACAGGCCACGGAATAGAGGGTTCTAGACGATATGAATTGCACACCCTTGACTGGATTAGACAAATCAATAGTACTCCCGTTAGTCATCGTAAGTATCGTGATAAGAATCACCGAGGGCATGTACATACCGCCCCAGCCAAAACAGAATGTATGGGTTACCCTGGCAAATCTAACAGGCCAAGATTCCATCTGCCTATCATTGTCATCGCCAGGAAATCCCCTCTCCACCTGTTTGGTTGGAGTGCCGGTTGATAATTGGACGCTAGTGATACCACAAAATACACCACACTTAGGGAGCCTTTGTGATACTCCCCAGAATTGTGTGAATAATTGGGACGGTTGGGCAGTCCATCGCCCTCAAACTAATCTCGAGCCACAAGAGCTTGAGCTATTGGGTTCTTTGTCAATGGATGCTTGTTTATACTTTAATTATACGGAACGAAACCAGTCTCTTTCTTGGCCTGTGAATGCCACCCTAAGTGTATATAAAAATGCCACTGCTTGGTGTAACTACACCTCTGCAAATATATCCCGCTCTAGCAATATGCCTATTGCTCTACCTGCAGGTTTGTTTTTAATTTGTGGAGACCGGGCTTGGCCTGGCATCCCGTCACATATAAAGGGAGGGCCTTGCTCTATAGGTCGCCTAACACTTCTTACTCCTAACACTTCAATGATTTATCAACATTATAGAAAGATGAGAAGCAAAAGGAGCACTCATAAGTTTGAGAACAGCTGTGACTCTACAGCTGAGTTTTGGAATCCGGCAAAGATCATAGCTGCTTCCTTCTTGGCTCCTGGAGTTGGTGTTGCTCAAAGCCTCACGACATTAAACAAGCTAGGGTGTTGGCTAGCTAAGCAAACAAATGCCACATCAAAGGCGTTATCTGACTTATTACTAGATGTAGGCTCTGTAAGACACGCTACGCTGCAAAACCGCGCAGCCATAGATTTTTTGCTTTTAGCCCAAGGACATGGGTGTGCTGAGTTTGAAGGGATGTGTTGCATGAATCTATCAGATCATTCGGAATCAATACATGCAAGTATTGAGAGCTTAAGAAGGAGGGTCTCAGAACTTAGGGAGGATGATCCATGGCATTGGTTTAACAGCTTGTTTAATGGATGGGGCATTGGCAATTGGATTAAGAGTATTTTGCAGATGGGACTAATGATATTTATACTGTTTATCATTGTATTAATGTGTGTTCCTTGTATATCGCAATGTATGCGACGAATGATGGAAAGAAATATGAGTGCCGTGTTCCTTTCTCAAGGAATAAAAGAAAAAGGGGGAAATGTGGGAAACTATAGGCTTGAATCCACATGCGGGTCCCCTGATAAGTTGTTTGAGATAGAAAGCGGGCTGGAGGATTATAGGTACGCGATGGAATTAGCTTGACTACAGACCCAGTGTCAGACCCGCTGATGGAAAATTACAGAGATCAGACCCGATGATGGGAAATTACAGAGAATCTGCAAGTCACCAGGAGGAGGAAGAAAGGCGAGAGATATCTCGGCCTTGAGAGCAAAGAAGAAAGGCAGGGATGTCTCTCGGCCTTGAGAGCATCCGACAAACAACAAGGAGTTTAGGCACGAAGTACAGAAATAGACTGTTCGTTAAGGAGGTGTCGCAATCCGTATGAAGTAATTGTTGAAGCTTGTTTACAAGAGCATATAAAAGCGCTGTGACTTAAAAATAAAACTGAAGCTTGCTCTATCACTCACGTTGAGTTGGCTGCTTGCTTTCCTCGCTCGCCGCAGGTAGGGAACTGGGATGTACTGGGAGGGAACTGGGACGTACTGTGAGGACACTGGGATGTACTGGTATGTACTGGGAGGGAAGTGTTATGTACTGAGGGGAACTGGGACGTACTGGGATGTACTGGGAGGGAACTGTGAAGTACTGGGATGTACTGGGAGTGAACTGGGAGGGAACTGGTATGTAGTAGGATGTACTTGGTGGGAACTGGGATGTACCGGGAGGGAACTGGTATGTACTGGGAGGGAACTGGTATGTACTGGCAGGGAACTGGGATGTACTGGGATGTAGTGGGAGGGAACTGGGAGGGAACTGGGATGTACTGGGAGGGAACTGGTATGTACTGGGAGGGAACTGGGATGTACTGGGACATACTGGCAGGGAACTGGGATGTACTGGGAGGGGATTGGGACGGACTGGGAGGGAACTGGGATGTACTGGGCTGCACTGGTAGGGAACTGGGATGTACTGGGAGGAAACTGGAATGTCCCAGTTGACACCCACTTCCCTCCCAATGCCTCCCAGTATATCCCAGTTTCCTCCCAGTATATCCCAGTTTCCTCCCAGTACATCCCAGTAAATCCCAGCTCGCTGCCAGTACATGCCAATACATCGCTGTACATTCCAGTTCTGTTCCTGTACATCCCAATACATCCCCGTTCCATGCCAGTACATCCCAGTTTCCTACCAGTTCATCCCCGTACATCCCAATTCCCTCCCGGTTCACTACCACTTCTTTCCCAGTGCCTCCCAATACATCCCAGTTCCGTCCCATTACATCCCAGTACATCCCAGTTCCCTCCCAGTACGTCCCAGTTCCCTCCCAGTACATCCCAGTTCCCTGCCAGTATGTCCCAGTACATCCCAGTTCCCTCCCAGTACATCCCAGTTCCCTCCCAGTTAATCCCAGGTCCCTCCCAGTACTGGGAGGGAACTGGGATGTACTGGGAGGCACTACAATGTGCGGGGATGCCCTGGGATGTACTGTGGAGGAACTAGGATGTACAGGCTTGTACTGGGTTGTACCGGGTGGAACTGGCAGGGATTTGGGATGTACCAGGATCTACTGGGATGTACTGGGATGTACTGGGAGGTATCTGTTATGTACTGGGAGTGAACTGGGATGGAACTGGGATGTACTGGGACGGACTGGGAGGGAACTGGGACGGACTGGGATGCACTGGTAGGGAACTGGGATGTACTGAGAGGAAACTGGAATGTCCCAGTTGACACCCACTTTCCTCCCAGTTTCCTCCCAGTATATCCCAGTTTCCTCCCAGTACATCCCAGTAAATCCCAGTTTGCTCCCAGTACATCGCAGTACATTCCAGTTTCGTTCCTGTACATCCCAATACATCCCCGTTCCATGCCAGTACATCCCAGTTCCCTACCAGTTCATCCCCGTACATCCCAATTCCCTCCCGGTTCGCTACCACTTCTTTCCCAGTGCCTCCCAATACATCCCAGTTCCGTCCCATTACATCCCAGTACATCCCAGGTCCCTCCCAGTACGTCCCAGGTCCCTCCCAGTACATCCCAGGTCCCTCCCAGTACTGGGAGGGACCTGGGATGTACTGGGAGGCACTACAATGTGCGGGGATGCCCTGGGATGTACTGTGGAGGAACTAGGATGTACAGGCTTGTACTGGGTTGTACCGGGTGGAACTGGCAGGGATTTGGGATGTACCAGGATCTACTGGGATGTACTGGGATGTACTGGGAGGTAACTGTTATGTACTGGGAGTGAACAGGGAGGGAACTGGGACGTACTGGTAGGGAACTGGGATGTACTGGGAGGGAACTGGGACGTACTGTGAGGACACTGGGATGTACTGTTATGTACTGGGAGGGAAGTGTTATGTACTGAGGGGAACTGGGACGTACTGGGATGTACTGGGATGGAACTGTGAAGTACTGGGATGTACTGGGAGTGAACTGGGAGGGAACTGGTATGTAGTAGGATGTACTGGGTGGGAACTGGGATGTACCAGGATGTACCAGGATGTACTGGGAGGGAACTGGTATGTACTGGGAGGGAACTGGGATGTAGTGGGAGGGAACTGGGAGGGAACTGGGATGTAGTGGGAGGGAACTGGTATGTACTGGGAGGGAACTGGGATGTACTGGGACATACTGGCAGGGAACTGGGATGTACTGGGAGGGGATTGGGATGTACTGGGAGGGAACTTGGATGTATTGGGAGGGAAGTGTTATGTACCAAGGGGGAACTGGGACGTACTGGGATGTAGTGGGAGTGAACTGTGAAGTACTGGGATGTACTGTGAGGGAACTGGGATGTACTGGGAGGGAACTTTGAAGTACTGGGATGTACTTAGAGGAAACTGGGAGGCAACAGGCATGTACTGGGATGTACTGGAATGGAACTGGGAGTGAACTGTGTGTGAACTGGGAGGGAACTGGGATGTACTGTGAGGGAACTGGGATGTACTGGGATGTACTGGGACACACTGGGAGGGATCTGGGATGTACTGGGCTGCACTGGTAGGGAACTGGGATGTACTGGGAGGAAACTGGAATGTCCCAGTTGACACCCACTTCCCTCCCAGTTTCCTCCCAGTATATCCCAGTTTCCTCCCAGTACATCCCAGTAAATCCCAGTTCGCTCCCAGTACATGCCAATACATCGCCGTACATTCCAGTTCCGTTCCTGTACATCCCAATACATCCCCGTTCCATGCCAGTACATCCCAGTTTCCTACCAGTTCATCCCCGTACATCCCAATTCCCTCCCGGTTCACTACCACTTCTTTCCCAGTGCCTCCCATTACATCCCAGTACATCCCAGTTCCCTCCCAGTACTGGGAGGGACCTGGGATGTACTGGGAGGCACTACAATGTGCGGGGATGCCCTGGGATGTACTGTGGAGGAACTAGGATGTACAGGCTTGTACTGGGTTGTACCGGGTGGAACTAGCAGGGATTTGGGATGTACCAGGATCTACTGGGATGTACTGGGATGTACTGGGAGGGAAGTGTTATGTACTGGGAGTGAACTGGGAGGGAACTGGGATGTACTTGGAGGGAAATTGGAGAGAACTGAGATGTACTGGAGGGAACTGGGATGTACTGGGATATCCTGGAGGGAACTGGAATGGAATAAGAGGGAACTGGGACGTACTGGGAGGGAACTAGGACGCACTGGTCGGAAACAGGGACGGAACTGGGATGTACTGGGACGTACTGGGATGTACTGGGACGTACTGGGAGGTAACTGTTGTGTACTGGGAGTGAACTGGGAGGGAACTGGTATGTAGTAGGATGTACTGGGAGGGAACTGGGAGGGATCTGGGACGGACTGGGAGGGAACTGGGACGGAATGGGATGCACTGGTAGGGAACTGGGATACACTGGTAGGGAACTGGAATGTCCCAGTTGACACCCACTTCCCTCCCAGTTTCCTCCCAGTATATCCCAGTTTCCTCCCAGTACATCCCAGTAAATCCCAGTTCGCTCCCAGTACATCCCAGTACATTCCAGTTCCGTTCCTGTACATCCCAATACATCCCCGTTCCATGCCAGTACATCCCAGTTCCCTACCAGTTCATCCCCGTACATCCCAATTCCCTCCCGGTTCGCTACCACTTCTTTCCCAGTGCCTCCCAATACATCCCAGTTCCATCCCATTACATCCCAGTACATCCCAGGTCCCTCCCAGTACGTCCCAGGTCCCTCCCAGTACATCCCAGTTCCCTCCCAGTACTGGGAGGGAACTGGGATGTACTGGGAGGCACTACAATGTGCGGGGATGCCCTGGGATGTACTGTGGAGGAACTAGGATGTACAGGCTTGTACTGGGTTGTACCGGGTGGAACTGGCAGGGATTTGGGATGTACCAGGATCTACTGGGATGTACTGGGATGTACTGGGAGGTAACAGTTATGTACTGGGAGTGAACAGGGAGGGAACTGGGATGTACTGGTAGGGAACTGGGATGTACTGGGAGGGAACTGGGACGTAGTGTGAGGACACTGGGATGTACTGTTATGTACTGGGAGGGAAGTGTTATGTACTGAGGGGAACTGTTGCGTACTGGGATGTACTGGGATGGAACTGTGAAGTACTGGGATGTACTGGGAGTGAACTGGGAGGGAACTGGTATGTAGTAGGATGTACTGGGTGGGAACTGGGATGTACCAGGATGTACCAGGATGTACTGGGAGGGAACTGGGATGTACTGGGAGGGAACTGGGATGTAGTGGGAGGTAACTGGGATGTAGTGGGAGGGAACTGGTATGTACTGGGAGGGAACTGGGATGTACTGGGACATACTGGCAGGGAACTGGGATGTACTGGGAGGGGATTGGGATGTACTGGGAGGGAACTTGGATGTATTGGGAGGGAAGTGTTATGTACCAAGGGGGAACTGGGACGTACTGGGATGTAGTGGGAGTGAACTGTGAAGTACTGGGATGTACTGTGAGGGAACTGGGATGTACTGGGAGGGAACTTTGAAGTACTGGGATGTACTTAGAGGAAACTGGGAGGCAACTGGCATGTACTGGGATGTACTGGAATGGAACTGGGAGTGAACTGTGTGTGAACTGTGAGGGAACTGGGATGTACTGTGAGGGAACTGGGATGTACTGGGAGGGACTGGGAGGGATCTGGGATGTACTGGGCTGCACTGGTAGGGAACTGGGATGTACTGGGAGGAAACTGGAATGTCCCAGTTGACACCCACTTCCCTCCCAGTTTCCTCCCAGTATATCCCAGTTTCCTCCCAGTATATCCCAGTTTCCTCCCAGTACATCCCAGTAAATCCCAGTTTCCTCCCAGTACATGCCAATATATCGCCGTATATTCCAGTTCCGTTCCTGTACATCCCAATACATCCACGTTCCATTCCAGTACATCCCAGTTTCCTACCAGTTCATCCCCGTACATCCCAATTCCCTCCCGGTTCACTACCACTTCTTTCCCAGTGCCTCCCAATACATCCCAGTTCCGTCCCATTACATCCCAGTACATCCCAGTTCCCTCCCAGTACATCCCAGTTCCCTCCCAGTACGTCCCAGGTCCCTCCCAGTACTGGGATGTACTGGGATGTAGTGGGAGGGAACTGGGAGGGAACTGGGATGTACTTGGAGGGAACTGGTATGTACTGGGAGGGAACTGGGATGTACTGGGACATACTGGCAGGGAACTGGGATGTACTGGGAGAGGATTGGGACGGACTGGGAGGGAACTGGGATGTACTGGGCTGCACTGGTAGGGAACTGGGATGTACTGGGAGGAAACTGGAATGTCCCAGTTGACACCCACTTCCCTCCCAATGCCTCCCAGTATATCCCAGTTTCCTCCCAGTATATCCCAGTTTCCTCCCAGTACATCCCAGTAAATCCCAGCTCGCTGCCAGTACATGCCAATACATCGCTGTACATTCCAGTTCTGTTCCTGTACATCCCAATACATCCCGGTTCCATGCCAGTACATCCCAGTTCCCTACCAGTTCATCCCCGTACATCCCAGTTCCCTCCCGGTTCACTACCACTTCTTTCCCAGTGCCTCCCAATACATCCCAGTTCCGTCCCATTACATCCCAGTACGTCCCAGTTCCCTCCCAGTACGTCCCAGTTCCCTCCCAGTACATCCCAGGTCCCTCCCAGTACTGGGAGGGAACTGGGATGTACTGGGAGGCACTACAATGTGCGGGGATGCCCTGGGATGTACCGTGGAGGAACTAGGATGTACAGGCTTGTACTGGGTTGTACCGGGTGGAACTGGCAGGGATTTGGGATGTACCAGGATCTACTGGGATGTACTGGGATGTACTGGGAGGTAACTGTTATGTACTGGGAAGGAACAGGGAGGGAACTGGGATGTACTGGTAGGGAACTGGGATGTGCTGTGAGGGAACTGGGACGTAGTGTGAGGACACTGGGATGTACTGTTATGTACTGGGAGGGAAGTGTTATGTACTGAGGGGAACTGGGACGTACTGGGATGTACTGGGAGGGAACTGTGAAGTACTGGGATGTACTGGGAGTGAACTGGGAGGGAACTGGTATGTAGTAGGATGTACTGGGTGGGAACTGGGATGTACTGGGAGGGAACTGGGATGTACTGGGAGGGAACTGGGATGTACTGGGATGTAGTGGGAGGGAACTGGAGGGAACTGGGATGTACTGGGACATACTGGCAGGGAACTGGGATGTACTGGGAGGGGATTGGGACGGACTGGGAGGGAACTGGGATGTACTGGGCTGCACTGGTAGGGAACTGGGATGTACTGGGAGGAAACTGGAATGTCCCAGTTGACACCCACTTCCCTCCCAGTTTCCTCCCAGTATATCCCAGTTTCCTCCCAGTATATCCCAGTTTCCTCCCAGTACATCCCAGTAAATCCCAGTTTGCTCCCAGTACATCGCAGTACATTCCAGTTCTGTTCCTGTACATCCCAATACATCCCCGTTCCATGCCAGTACATCCCAGTTCCCTACCAGTTCATCCCCGTACATCCCAGTTCCCTCCCGGTTCACTACCACTTCTTTCCCAGTGCCTCCCAATACATCCCAGTTCCGTCCCATTACATCCCAGTACGTCCCAGTTCCCTCCCAGTACGTCCCAGTTCCCTCCCAGTACATCCCAGGTCCCTCCCAGTACTGGGAGGGAACTGGGATGTACTGGGAGGCACTACAATGTGCGGGGATGCCCTGGGATGTACTGTGGAGGGACTAGGATGTACAGGCTTGTACTGGGTTGTACCGGGTGGAACTGGCAGGGATTTGGGATGTACCAGGATCTACTGGGATGTACTGGGATGTACTGGGAGGTAACTGTTGTGTACTGGGAGTGAACTGGGAGAGAACTGGGATGTACTGGGAGGGAAATGGGATGTACTGTGAGGACACTGGGATGTACTGGTATGTACTGGGAGGGAAGTGTTATGTACTGAGGGGAACTGGGACGTACTGGGACGTGCTGGGAGGGAAGTATGATGTATTGGGATGTACTTAGAGGGAACTGGGATGTACTGGGAGGGAACTGGGAGGGAACTGGGAGGGAACTGTGAAGTACTGGTATGTACTGGGAGGGAACTGGGATGTACTGGGAGGGAACTGGGATGTACTGGGTGGAAAGTGTTGGGAATTGGGATTTACTGGGAGGGAACTGGGATGGACTGGGAGGGAACTGGGATGTAGTGGGACATACTGGGAGGGAACTGGGATGTACTGGGATGTACTGGGAGGGAACTGTTATGTACTGAGGGGGAACTGGGATGTACTGGGAGTGAACTGTGAAGTACTGGGATGTACTTAGAGGGAAGTGGGAGGGAACTTGGATGTAGTGGGAGGGAACTGGGATTTACTTGGAGGAAAGTGGCATGTACTGGGATGTACTGGAATGGAACTGGGAGTGAACTGTGTGTGAACTGTGAGGGAACTTGGATGTACTGTGAGGGAACTGGGATGTACTGGGATGTACTGGGACGGACTGGGAGGGAACTGGGATGTACTGGGAGGGATCTGGGATGTACTGGGATGCACTGGTAGGGAACTGGGATGTACTGGGAGGAAACTGGAATGTCCCAGTTGACACCCACTTCCCTCCCAGTGCCTCCCAGTATATCCCAGTTTCCTCCCAGTACATCCCAGTAAATCCCAGCTCGCTGCCAGTACATCCCAGTACATCGCAGTACATTCCAGTTCCGTTCCTATACATCCCAATACATCCCCGTTCCATGCCAGTACATCCCAGTTCCCAACCATTTCATCCCCGTACATTCCAGTTCCCTCCCGGTTCACTACCACTTCTTTCCCAGTTCCGTCCCATTACATCCCAGTTCCGTCCCATTACATCCCAGTACATCCCAGGTCCCTCCCAGTACATCCCAGTTCCCTTCCAGTACATCCCAGTTCCCTCCCAGTACTGGGAGGGAACTGGGATGTACTGGGAGGCACTACAATGTGCGGGGATGCCCTGGGATGTACTGTGGAGGAACTAGGATGTACAGGCTTGTACTGGGTTGTACCGGGTGGAACTGGCAGGGATTTGGGATGTACCAGGATCTACTGGGATGTACTGGGAGGTAACTGTTATGTACTGGGAAGGAACAGGGAGGTAACTGGGATGTACTGGTAGGGAACTGGGATGTAACTGGGAGGGAACTGGGACGTACTGTGAGGACACTGGGATGTACTGGTATGTACTGGGAGGGAAGTGTTATGTACTGAGGGGAACTGGGACGTACTGGGATGTACTGGGAGGGAACTGTGAAGTACTGGGATGTACTGGGAGTGAACTGGGAGGGAACTGGTATGTAGTAGGATGTACTGGGTGGGAACTGGGATGTACTGGGAGGGAACTGGTATGTACTGGGAGGGAACTGGGATGTACTGGGATGTAGTGGGAGGGAACTGGGAGGGAACTGGGATGTACTGGGAGGGAACTGGTATGTACTGGGAGGGAACTGGGATGTACTGGGACATACTGGCAGGGAACTGGGATGTACTGGGAGGGGATTGGGACGGACTGGGAGGGAACTGGGATGTACTGGGCTGCACTGGTAGGGAACTGGGATGTACTGGGAGGAAACTGGAATGTCCCAGTTGACACCCACTTCCCTCCCAGTTTCCTCCCAGTATATCCCAGTTTCCTCCCAGTACATCCCAGTAAATCCCAGCTCGCTGCCAGTACATGCCAATACATCGCTGTACATTCCAGTTCTGTTCCTGTACATCCCAATACATCCCCGTTCCATGCCAGTACATCCCAGTTTCCTACCAGTTCATCCCCGTACATCCCAATTCCCTCCCAGTTCACTACCACTTCTTTCCCAGTGCCTCCCAATACATCCCAGTTCCGTCCCATTACATCCCAGTACATCCCAGGTCCCTCCCAGTACATCCCAGTTCCCTCCCAGTACTGGGAGGCACTACAATGTGCGGGGATGCCCTGGGATGTACTGTGGAGGAACTAGGATGTACAGGCTTGTACTGTGTTGTACCGGGTGGAACTGGCAGGGATTTGGGATGTACCAGGATCTACTGGGATGTACTGGGAGGTAACTGTTATGTAATGGGAAGGAACAGGGAGGGAACTGGGATGTACTGGGAGGGAACTGGGATGTACTGGGAGTGAACTGGTATGTAGTAGGATGTACTGGGTGGGAACTGGGATGTACTGGGAGGGAACTGGTATGTACTGGGAGGGAACTGGGATGTAGTGGGAGGGAACTGGGAGGGAACTGGGATTTACTGGGAGGGAACTGGGATGTACTGGGACATACTGGGAGGGAACTGGGATGTACTGGGAGGGGATTGGGACGGACTGGGAGGGAACTGGGATGTACTGGGAGGGAACTGGGACGTACTGTGAGGACACTGGGATGTACTGGTATGTACTGGGAGGGAAGTGTTATGTACTGAGGGGAACTGGGACGTACTGGGATGTGCTGTGAGGGAACTATGAAGTACTGGGGTGTACTTAGCAGGAAGTGGGAGGGAACTGGGATGTAGTGTGATGTACTGGGAGGGAACTGGCATGTACTGGGATGTACTGGAATGGAACTGGGAGTGAACTGTGTGTGAACTGTGAGGGAACTGGGATGTACTGGGAGGGAACTGGCATGTACTGGGATGTACTGGAATGGAACTGGGAGTGAACTGTGTGTGAACTGTGAGGGAACTGAGATGTACTGGAGGGAACTGGGATGTACTGGGATATACTGGAGGGAACTGGAATGGACTAAGAGGGAACTGGGACGTACTGGGAGGGAACTAGGACGCACTGGTAGGGAACTGGGACGGAACTGGGATGTACTGGGACGTACTGGGAGGGAACTGGGACGCACTGGGAGGTAACTGTTGTGTACTGGGAGTGAACTGGGAGGGAACTGGTATGTAGTAGGATGTACTGGGAGGGAACTGGGATGTACTGGGACGGAGTGGGAGGGAACTGGGATGTACTGGGATGGAACTTTGAAGTACTGGGATGTACTTAGAGGAAACTGGGAGGCAACTGGCATGTACTGGGATGTATTGGAATGGAACTGGGAGTGAACTGTGTGTGAACTGTGAGGGAACTGGGATGTACTGGGAGGGAACTGGGACGGACTGGGAGGGAACTGGGACGGACTGGGAGGGAAATGGGATGTACTGGGCTGCACTGGTAGGGAACTGGGATGTACTGGGAGGAAACTGGAATATCCCAGTTGACACCCACTTCCCTCCCAGTGCCTCCCAGTATATTCCAGTTTCCACCCAGTATATCCCAGTTTCCTCCCAGTACATCCCAGTAAATTCCAATTTGCTCCCAGTACATCCCAGTACATCGCAGTACATTCCAGTTCCGTTCCTGTACATCCCAATACATCCCCGTTCCATGCCAGTACATCCCAGTTTCCTACCAGTTCATCCCCGTACATCCCAATTCCCTCCCGGTTCGCTACCACTTCTTTCCCAGTGCCTCCCAATACATCCCAGTTCCGTCCCATTACATCCCAGTACATCCCAGTTCCCTCCCAGTACATCCCAGTTCCCTCCCAGTACATCCCAGGTCCCTCCCAGTACTGGGAGGGAACTGGGATGTACTGGGAGGCACTACAATGTGCGGGGATGCCCTGGGATGTACCGTGGAGGAACTAGGATGTACAGGCTTGTACTGGGTTGTACCGGGTGGAACTGGCAGGGATTTGGGATGTACCAGGATCTACTGGGATGTACTGGGATGTACTGGGAGGTAACTGTTATGTACTGGGAAGGAACTGGGAGGGAACTGTGAGGGAATTGTGAGGAGGGGGGCGGCCCCCCGGGCCCCAGCCCCCCCCCCCCGCCTGGGGCCAGGGCGCCGCGGCCGCCGGCCCCTTCCTCCTCTGCCCGCTCCCGTCGCAGACGGCTCGGTATGTGTCACGAGCGGCAGCCCCGTTCAGCAGCTCTCGGAGGGCGCGCGGCTGTGCCCGGCCGTGACCGGGGCCCGCAGGGGTTTCCCGCTCGCCCCGAGAAGGCGCTGGCCCCGAGCCGGCGCGTCCCGCCCCGCCCGGCCCTCGGCGCCCTCGCGAGCTGAGCGCGGCCCGGCCAGCAGGGGGCGCTGGCGCTCACCGGCTGGGCGCGGTGGCGGGGCCGGTGGGGGCCGTTCCTTCCGGCCGCCCTTTAAGGGCCGCCCCGCGGGGCTCGGGCTTCCGGTGGCGCGTGCGCGTCGGAGCGGGGGCGGGAGCGGTGCGTGTGGAGGCCGAAGGGCCGGTGCGTGTGGCGGCCGGGTCGCGAGGCGTCCCTGTGCGGTGCCGGGGCCCCTCTGCGGCCCGGCGTGGGAAGCCCGCGGCCGGCGGAGCCTGCTCGGAGCTGGGCGGGGAGCGCCGCGGCGGTCCGGCCGCCGGCAGCCATCCCCTGCGGTGTCCGGCAGCCCCTCGGGACGCCTGGAGGCCTGGCGGTGCCCGAGCCTCGCCTGCGGCAGCCGCCTGAGAGAGCAGCGCGGCCGTGTCCGGGGGCCGGAGAGCGCTGGTGGGTGAGTTCGGGCAGCGGGTGGGTCTCCGTGTGAGGTGAGGCCTGGCGCGGGCCGGGGGGTATCTCCGTGCGGGTCGGGCCGGGGGCGGGGCGGGGGCCGGGCCCCGCAGAGAAGCCCCGGTCGGGCATCGTTCGCTTTTCCACAATGTAGGGCTCTCCCCGGTTATTTTTTGTGTACTGTGTTTTGGGTCACCTGAAAGCCTTTGGCCGGTTACGTTTGGTGCGGGGAGATGGCAGGTCTGGAGCCTGAAAGATCTCTGGTGGGGGGTGGGGGAGGTATTTCTTGCCTTAAAACTCTGAGCCCACCTCGTGAGTCTCGTGACTGTGGCAAATGGCTGAGTCGGGCGTTTTCTGATAACTAACTTCTGAACGTGTGCGTGTGTAGGCACGGGGAGATTTGTGCAGTGTGACGGAGCCCCTTGTGCTTCTGTGCTAATGTCTACCTGTTCTAGACCTCCAGAGTTGGAAAGCCTTTGTTTAGTGCCTAGTTGTGGCTGCGTAACAAATGTTTTAGCTGCTGATGGGTTATACCTCTGCTGCGAACTTCTTGCTGGGTGGCTTGATTGTTTCTGGTTGTCCGTGTAAATCTAGGCAGCTATTTTCTGCCCGGTGGTGAAGCCTATCGCTTTGGATAACAAAGGGCAGGAGTGCAATAAAGAAAAAGGTGATTCGTCTGCTGCAGCTCCTTGGAAACAATTCGTTCCTTATTTTCTGCCCTTGGGCAGGCGTTGTGCTTTCCAGATAATGCAGCCTCTCCTGTGCCTGTCCACGCCGTGCATTTTGTCCTGCCCTTGCTTGAAAAGGCTCTCCTTGCCTTCCTCCCCTCTGCTGCAGTTGCCTTAATCTCTCGCTGCTGCTGCTGCTGCTGCTGGAAGAGGGATAAAGGGAGTGTTGTCGATCGGGTTGTTAAAAGCTTTTTCGCGGGCTGTAACGCGCGGGAAAGGGGGGCCGGGGGGGAGGATCAGTTTGCGGGGAAAATGGGAAACCAACATCACCTTCCCCTCCTACGGCGCAGCCCGGCCGCACGGCTCCCCGGGGATGCCCCTGCCCGCGGGTGTACCGTGTGTGCGCCCCCCGCGTGGGGCGGGGGACGACGACACCCCCCCACACACCGTCGGCGGCACTGGGGCAACCCCTGCCCCAGGGCTCCGCGCTCGTACCCGGCTCTCCCCGCTCCGGCACGGCACGGGGCTGGACGCACCGAGAAGACCCCGGAGCGGCTTCTCGCGTCCGGGCGAGAACAGGGCCCGGCCCCGAGCAGCAGAGCGGGCACCGCCGGTAGCTCGGAGGAGCGGGGCCGGCTCGGCTCGAGGCGTCAGAGCGAAAAGGGACGAGAACCGTCCCGGAGCGTCCGGGGGTTGGGGGGGTTGGCGGATGGTCCGGTGGCCGGGTTCGGCTCCGTGCCGGGCCGTGGGGCAGCCGGAGCCGCGCCAGAGCAGGTGAGGAGCCGCATGGCCGGGCGCGCTGTGGGTCGGCGGGTTTGGGCTGTGGGGTCTCCCGGTCCGCGGAGCCCCCGGGGGGGCGGCGGGGTGCGGGCAGCAGCGGCCCCGGGCCGAGCGCTGTCGTGGGTCGGTGGTTGGGTTTTGGGGCCGAGCCCGTGCCCGTCCCCGGGGAGTAGGGGCAGCCCCACCCGGCTCTCGACTGCTCCTCGTCGGGGTCGGGCGGCGGCGGCGGCGACCCCGGCGGGGGCTCCTGCGGTGCCGGGCGGGTCCCCCCTTGCCCGCGAGGCAGGCAGGGACCCCGGCTGCTGCCGCCGCGGTTTGCTGGAGGCGGGCCGGGCCCGGCCCCCTGTGGGGTTGGGGTGCGGGCCCGGCGCTGCCGGGGAAACGCGGCCTGCGAGAGCAGGAAGAAAGCGCTGCCGGGCCGGTGCTGGGCTGCCCCGCCGGGGTGCGGGGCCGGGCCCGCGCAGTTCAGTTCCCAAGGCCTCCCCGACAGTGCCCGCGTGGGCCGTGGGGGTGCAGGGCTGCGGGGTGGCTGCGCTCTCCGCGGCCCTGAGCGTTGCCCGTGGGGACTGCGGAGGGGGCCGGGACGCAGCCAGGTTCAGCTGGTTTGGTCCCTGAGCGTGGAGAGCACAGCTCTTCTGTTCCTGGGCCTTGAGAGCAGGCTCCTGTGGCTGACGCCGGGGCCCTGAAACAGATCGAGTCGTGCGTTTTGAGGGCCTGAGCGAGGGGACTAAGTGGTGTGGTTTTGGGCTGAGGAGCAGAGGTCAAGTGCTGTGCTTTTGGGACTTGAGAACAGGCTCAGCAGCTGGGCTTTTTGGCTCAGAACCGGTCCCAAAGTGAGCTGGTTTGGGGGCCAAAAGCAGAAGCCGGTTTGGCTGCTTGTGGGGGTGGCGTGGGGGCATCGGGGGCTGCAGGGGAAAGCAAGGGTTGGGCAGGGTACGAGGACCCTCCCCGGAGGTGGGGGTCCGGTCACATCGGACCCCGAAGTTCGGGAGGCCGGCATGCACCAGAGCGAACTCGCCACCTGAGGCGGGTCTCTGGAGGAAGGGTGCTTTTTGGATCCAGTGCAGCGCACCCTCTTTGGGTCCAGCTCTTCATTCTGCGCTGCTTAGAAGAGTTATTAACCAATTAATTAAACATACAAACTAAGTCACAACAGCTCTATCGGCTCCATCGTGGTTTGGAGCTCTGAATCGGTTTCATTTGGTGTCTAACACATTTTTTCCCCGAGGAGAGGCTACGTTTCAAGTTAATTAGTTTTCTCACAAGTGTGTCAGTCGATAAAATTGAGTTACGATTATTAAAACCACAAAGGTGACAGGAGTCTCACGGATCGGGTCTATTTCTGAAAATGTATTCATCCCATGCAAATGTCATCGGGATACAGATCATCTGCACTTCATGCTCTGACAAGACAAGATGCTGAGACAGGGATGAGCTCCAAAAGGACTACTGAAAAGAAAAAAAACCCACGCACTTCATGAAGTCATGGGGGTTTTTTTTGTTTGCATTTGGGGGGGCGGGGTGGCTTTAACAAAAGAGTGCAGTGTTGGCTGGCAGCAGCCTGCAGAGCATTTTTGCTGCCTGATCTCTCCTGTTCTTCTCTTCCACTCCTCTTTCAGGGCTGTAATTGTCATTTGGATAGTTTTAGAAGAGCAGTTAAGTTCCTCGCCTGTGTCTCAATGTGCTGGTAATACCAGGAAGGTGAATGCTTGAACCGGTCGGGCGGGTGGGAATAACTTGGCTGCAGGTAGAACTTCTGAGGGAAGACCAGCAAAACCAGGAAGCAAATAGCAAGTTCCCCAAAAATGTGCGGGTGTCAAACACATAAAAGTTTTATTGCCGAATGTTTTGTTTTTGGCAATATGTTCCAAATGCCTATTTTTGGTAAACATAACTTTTCAGGAGATTCAGGGTTGTGTGTGGCAAAACATGTCCCTCTGTTTTTGTGTCCTGCCGCACAAACGGCCGGCGGCAGGGCTCTCGTTCCCTGCTCTCGCTATTGCCACAGCAGGGCTGCGATATTTAGACCTAAGGGATGGGTTTAGGAATGGAAGGAGAGAGAACGCCTGTGTTCTGTAAGGGCTATGAATGCTGACCCTTTGCCTCCGTCTGCCGCTTTTCCTGTGCGGGTGATGAAGCCGTTTTACTTTCCTCTGTTGTTCCTGGTCTAAGTAGTTGCAAGGCTGTCGCCGCTGTGGGTGTGCAATTTGTGTTGCTGTGTTTCTGTGGAGTTCTAGCTACGGCTCGCTTCTAGTGTGGCCAAGCGTCAAGGTAGGGCTTTCAGCTTAAAGCTTCAGAAGCGCTGCGTGCCGAGATGGGTGTAGGTGAAACTGCTGTTGCGCCTGCAGCTGTGCTCGCAGGGATGCTGGGTGGCTCCGCATCAAACCGGCGAGGTGCGCGTGGACCTCCGTCGGGCTGCGCCCTGGGTGCGCGAGCGTGCCGTGTTTTTGCTGTTCCGGCTTGTATGTGCGAGGGCTTAACGTTTGATTTAATGCATTTCCTTTAACGGCAGGCTGTAGTTGGGCTCTAGATGGTATTCCTACGTGGGCGCAGGAGCTGTGGAATGGTTAAGCTGTTGCTGTGCCTCCAGGTGACTTGTTCAGTAACACTGTTTTTCCAGGTGCAGATGGATGAGTCGTGCAGGGCAACGGAGGAGAGCCCAGGGGAGCGCTGTAAGAAGGTGAGTCTGTGTGTAGTACTGGAGGGAAGATGTGACTGATGGCTATAGGGCTCCATTATGGGTTTTACTCTTTTTTTTTTGTGATCTGAGGGTGCTAAGCGATGAGCCGAGCGTGATGTGGGCCCTGGAGGTGAGTCAGGCAAGGTGACCGGTGCTTGGTGGGCTGGAGTAGGTGTTCTTTTTCAGGTTATTCAGGGTTTTTTCTCCTTCTCTTCACTTTCCCATCCCAATTTGGGGCCGATTCCCTCAAACGGGGACTTCCCCCTGTGGGGCTGCTTATGCAGCCTGGGAGCTGCTGCCTGGGCACAAAAATACCTCAAACCCCTTGACTCTGGGCCTGCAATGAGGGGTGAAAATACAGGAAGAATTCTGGTGGAAAGAAAACAACTTGGGGCTTCTGGGAAAGCCAACTCCAGCTGGATTTGTGCGGCTGGAAAGGAAAAAAAAAAGGGGGTGGGGGGAAGGAACAACAACCTAAAAGCACCCACCAACCATTCTCATGCACAAAACCGAAAGTGAAAATGACCATTTTTTGTAGGGCAAAAGCACAAAAAATCCCCACAGAACTCAGTAGTTTGGAAAAGCAACCCCAATTATTACATTATGTAAAGAAGGCGGGGGAAAAAAAAAGAAAACCAAACCAAAACCCGATCACAACCCTGATGCCACATGCCTACAAGCAGTTCCTGGGGCTTATTCTGCGGGGGTGGGAACCCAACCTTGTTCCCCAGGTTTGCTGTGCTGCTTCTCCTCCCTCGAGACACTTTGCTGTTTGGTGCAGAGGCAATGAACGGCGCTGCTGGGGCTGCGAGGGGGAAAGGTGCAGAGGAATAGAAGCTCTGTGGATGCAGCCAAGTTACGGTTTCTGGATGGTATTAATCGAGAAGAGTAATTCAGATAATGCTGCTGCCCAGCGACCAGAATTGGGTACTGAGCCCGGGAGCCGCGCACGCGCGGTGGCGTCCCTGTGATCCCCATTGCTCTCTCCGCAGGTAACAGCCCTGCGATGCTGCGGTGCCTGCGAGGTGATGCCGCCGTGCTCGTTGCTGCTTCCTGGTAAGGAAAGGCCTCCTCTGCTCTTGCTGCAGCGTGGTGGTGTGTCGGACACGATTCCCTGTGTCGGGTGAGGCCTAGGGCTGCCGGCGAGGTGAGCGAGCCCCTTTGGTGGGTGCAGGGGTATCTCCTTGTGTGCCTGTACTACTGGGGCTGGTGGGATGGGAAGCTTCAAATGACCCGCCGAGGCAGGCTTCTGGTATGCTAAAGGCGAGCGGGTGAGGGCAGCCCTAGGAGTTACCCGGGAGCTGATAGAAGGGAAGAGGGAAAGGAGGAGGAGGATGATGACCTTTTCCCCCTGCAGCTTCTGGGTGCAGAAGATGGCCGACTCCCCAGCTCACCAGAGCTCCCCCTCAGCCTCCCCTGGCCCCCCTTGCCCCGTGCGCCTGCCCCCAGCTCCAGCACGGGCGAGCTAGGCTACGTGCCTAGGAAGCCTCATCTGGTAAGAGCTGTAAGACACCCACGTATTCTCTTCAGGTGGAGGACGGCCTAGAGTCTGGAGCTGCAGAAGAGGCAGGGAGGAGAGGAGGGTAAAGAAGCATCTGAACGGCTAAATTGTGCCAGCAGCGCTGAGAGCGAGAGTCGCGGTGAGTCCTGGGCCACTGGGGCCCCGTTGCCTCTCTTGTGCGTCCTGGGCCCTCCCTGTCTCTCCCCCGGCCCCCTCTCTTTCCTTACCTGCTGCAAAATTTACTTTTTTTTTTTGCGCCCCCCCCCCCCCGCACCTTCTTTCTCCATCTCGCTCTGAGTGTCTCCCTGCCTCCCCGTCTTTTCAGTCCTCCCTCTCTCTGTCCTGTAGCCTGTGGCTCCTTTTTCTTTCTCCGCCTCTCTCTGCCTGGCTCTGGCTCCGTGTTTTTTTTTTTTTATTCCTCCTGCTCTGTCCTGTAGCCTGTCGGTGTTTTGTTGTTCTCTGGCTCTCTTGATCTGACTCCCTGTGTTACCGAAAAACGCGTTAAAATCGGAAACGACTCCTCAACACCAATTTAGTATTAAAGAGCAGGCATTCTTTATTCGCGGCGCCGGATGCACGGGGGATCGCTCCTCCTGGCGTGCGTACCTCACGCACCTTTCCCGTACAATTTGTAGATCAATGTTTTACGTATTCATACATATTCATTATTGTCCTGTCTGCTGATTGGTACAAACTTGCTCGTTCCGTATGTAAATCGCTGCGCAGGCTCGGTTGTCCTCTTCCGTTGTTCTCTTCTGTTACTTGGGTCGGTGGTGGTCTGTGAGTCGGTGGTCGCGATCTCCCCCTGCCGGAATTACCTTTTACCTTCTTGGCTCTTAATCTTGGCAGTCTTGGCTAGTTTTCTCAGTCCGCTAAGCGAAACCGCGTTTTGTCATCCTTTTCTGACAGAAGCACGTTGTCTGTTGTTCTGCTGACATTAACGATCGCCTATGGACTAAAATGCAGATCGACAGGTGCGCTGATTGGTACGCTCCATGTTCCCGTAATGGAACACCGTCTCTGGTTGATTTCATCACTTTGGTTACATTTCCCCTGTTTGGAAGTTCTGAAATAATAATTTTCTCAATACTTCCATCCTAGATCAATAACATTCCACTATGTCAGTTTAGTGTTTGCTTCATGTTCTGAAATTTTTCACTTGATTGTGGTCTCCAGGGTGTATGCAGGTCCCATTTTCTACCCAAAATTTTATTAATTTGTTGAAGTACCTCTGCAAAAAAATGTGGTGCTCTATCAGAGGACATTCCCGTTGGCACTCTAAATCTTGGTATTATTTCTTTCAGCAACGTTTTAACTACTACTCTAGCTTTGTCGGTGCAGCACGAGAAAGCTGCTGGCCATCTAGAAAATTTGTCAATCAGCACTGACAAATACTGCTCTATCTATTTTGTCTGGGTAACTCAGAGAACTTAATTTGCTAATAATTTCCGGGAGAATTTTTTGTTTTGTTACTCCTAAAGGTTGTTTCCTTTGGTTCAGGGGATTATTTCTAGGACAGATTGGACACTTAGCTACTATGGGTTTAACTATTCTTGTCATGCCTACACACGCTACAGATGTTTTTAAACTCAAAACCGTAGCGCCTACACCCTAATGTGTTTGCTCATGGTTTTCTTTTGCAAGTTCTGTCATAACTTGTGGGGTGGTTGTTGTTATTACTTGTTTTTCTGGTGTTACCTACCATCTCTCTGTGTTTTGTGATGCTTCCAATTGTTCTGCTAATTGCTCATCCAATTTATTATATCTCGGTTTCAACTTTGGAATTCTGATCTGTTTTACTGGTACTAGTGCAAGGATACCTTGCTCTGCAGTCCTCTTTGCAGCTTTATCGGTCAGTCGTTTGCTTATGTTTACAGCCGTCTGGCCAAATTGATGAGCTTTGCAACGCTTTACCGCCACTTCTTTTGGTTTCTGCACGTCTTCCGGAAGTTGGAGAATTTCTTCTTTATGCTGTATTGATGATTCTTGGGCTGATGGCAGTCCTTTCTCCTTCCCAATAGCTCCATGATCGTGGATCACACCAAATGCACGTTTGGAATCAGTCTAGATATTTATCCTTTGTCCTTCTGCCATTCGCAGAGCTCGCTTCAATGCTACCAATACTGCTTTCTGTGCTGAGGTGTTTGCAGGCAGCACCCCTGACTCCATTCCCTCGGCGGCGATAACGACAGCATATCCGGCCATTCGCTTCTCTTCTCGCCCAGAGCTTCTTCCATCTGTAAACAACTCCAGATCAGGATTTTCCCAGAGGTTTGTGTCTCAGGTCTGGTCTGCTGGAATAGACTTGTTCAATAGTTAGCAAGCGATCGTGTTCTAAATTGTCCGTAAGGTTTTCTGTTGTTAAAAACATAGCAGGATTCAGTATAGCAGTAGTCTTCGATTCCACATCGTCTTGTTCTAACAGAACAACTTGATATTTCAACATTCTGCTAAGGGATAGCCAACGACCCCCCTTTTGTTCTAAAACAGTCAACGCTATGTGCGGGACATATACTGTCATCTTCTGTCCCATTGTTAACTTTGGGGCTTCCCGGATCGGCAGCGCTGTCGTTGCTACTGCCCGTAAACACCTAGGCCATCTTTTACTCGCGTGGTCAGGTTGTTTGGAGAAGTAGCCCACAGGTCTCTTCCAGGTTCCCAGTCGCTGTGTCAGCACTCCAAGGGCTAAATGTTGTCTTTCGTGGACAAACAACTGAAAAGGTTTAGCGAAATCAGGTAGGCCTAATGCAGGGGCCATCATCGAGGCTCTTTTCAGTTCTTTGAATGCCGTTTGGCATCCGGGCGTCCAGGTTAAATATTTATCCTTTTGAGTCTTTCAATGCCTCAAATAATGGTTTTACATACAGTCTACAGTTCAGAATCCAGAGCTGATGCTATTTCATTGTTTTCAGAAAAGCTCTCAGTTCCTTCGGGCTGCTAGGTTCGGGAATTTGACAAATAGTTTCTTTCTTTTCACTTTCTAATTGTCTTTGTCTTTGAGATATTTCAAATCCTAAATAAATGGCTGCTTCTTTTCCTATTTGGGTTTTGTTTCTGGAAACTCCGCATCTTCCTTGGCCCAGAAAATTTAAAAATTTCAAAACATTTTTCTTTACTTTGTGCCGCTATCAGAATGTCATCCGCATTCTGTAACAAGATGCCTCTCCCTGGGTTCTGTTTTTTCTATATCTCTAATTTTTTTTTGCCAGCTGAGTCTCAAGTATCGTAGGACTATTTTTAAATCCTTGTGGAAGTACGGTCCGTGGTAGCTGTGTCTTTCATTCTGTGGTGGGGCTTTCCCATTGCAAAGCAAATAGGCTTTGACTTTTTATGCCTGGAGGTATGCAAAAGAAGGCGTCCTTCAAATCTAGTACAGTAAACCATTTATGCTCCTCCTTTAAAAGAGGTCAGTAAAGTGTATGGATTAGCTACTACCGGATGTATATCTTGGACCACCTGATTTATAGCCCTTAAATGGTGAACTAGCTAATACTCTTTGCCTCTAGATTTCTTTACTGGCGACACAGGAGTACTATATTCTGATTCACATTCCACTAAAAGCTCATATTCTGAAAAATTTTATAATTAACTTCTGTAATCCTTTTCGAGCCTCTCGCTTAATAGGGTATTGTTTTTGTCTTACGGGCTTGGCTCCAGGCTTTAAGGTTACTTTTACCGGCTCTGCCCACTTAGATCGCTCCGGAGCTCCGCTCGCTCAAACCAAAGGAATTACTACGTTTTCCACTTCCTCGGGAACCCGTTCCTCCCTGGAGGAATCCTGTAACATAAACGCTCTCGCCTCTGTGGCTTTTGATTCTGGTATTAGTGATTTAATCTCTCCATCTTTAAAAGTTACTTGAGCATCTAATTGACCTAATAGATCTCGTCATAACAGAGGCAGTGGACATTCAGGCATATGCAGAAACTGGTGAGTTGCCCATTGCTTCTCCAATTTAAACTTTAATGGCTCTGAGAGGGGCTAATTTTTCTTTGCCCTGTTGCGCTAGCAACATCTACTGATTTATGATCAAATTTCTCTTCACGTGTATTCAATACCAAATAAGTGGCTCCCGTATCTACCAAAAATTCTATTTCTTCATTCCGTAGCTTCAGTGTAACCAGGTGTTCAGCTAGGGTTGATTCCCCTGGTCTCCTTCATGCCAAGCTACTTCAAGCATTTAACCCAGATCTCTGGATTCAGGTTGTTCTAGTTTCTGAAGGTTGTTTTCTCTCCCCCCGCCCCCATCTGGGGCTGATTGTCTTATGAATATAGAGACCAGCTGAATTGCTTTTTCTGGTTTTTCTGGGTTCAAATGAGTATATTTTCTGGTGGTCACCTTCAGTCTTTCCATAAAGGCTGAAGGGGACTCACTTAATTCTTGTCTCACTTCATAAATTTTGACCAATTTATTGCTTTTGGCATTGCTTGTCTTACTCCAAATAAAATCTCTCTCTGACATCTAGTCAACATTCCCCTGGGTCCTGGCTGATTAGGGTCCCACTCGGGATTTGTAGATGGAAAATTCTTATTCATTGTTCTCTGTAAATTCCCGTTAGCATGTGCTCCCTGCACCTGCCTTCTGGCTGTATTCAGTACTATTTTCTTGTCAGTTTCATCAAGCGAAGTATCCAGTATCACAAGTAGAGCAACACTCTTTCAAGTTCTCACCACGTTTTCCTCTTTTCAGAAACATTGCCCTAGAATCTTGTGGACATACCTCACGCTGTTTCTGCTGCTCGGGATGATTCCACGGTGTAAAGAACAAATCAACATATGCCACTTCTTCCCATTTGCCTTTCCTTTTTACAAAACAACATTAATTGCAAGATGGTACGATATTGCAATGTCTCATGTTCTGGCCATTTGTGCCCACCTTCCAATTGATACGTTGGCCACCAATGATTGCAATATTCAATTAATGGTTTCCGAGTTAGTGGGTCACCGCCCCCGACGTCTTTCCAGTGCTTCAAAATACATCGCAAAGGTGTTCTCTGTGGGATAGGTTTCCTACTCAGTAATGCTCCCGTCTCCCAGTCGACTAGTAGTTGTGATAGTGCACTATCACAAATACTAGTCAGAGGGACTCCAACCCCCGTTAGAGGTCTCACTGGAAATCTGCCACTGGGATCTGTAGCCCCCTGCTAGATATCCCTGGAGACTTCAACCCCCTGTTGAAGACTCCCCTACCCTCAGGTCCCGCTCCACAGGCTTTCGCCTAGCAGAGACTTACCAACCGAGGCACCTCTTGGCCCCGACCCTGCGTGGCTTTCGCCGCGCCTTACGGGCAGGCCTGTGGGACTCAAACCCGCTATCCTATCCTATGTGGGAAACTAACCCCACGTATTATTCTACCTAAGTTTCTTCTTCAAAGAATGCCTTGTTTACCTCAATCCAGGGGATCTTGCTCAGAATTCTCTGGCCCGGGGATCGGAAGCTCTCCCGGAGAATTCCTCGGGGCCGGCTGCAGGTCCCACGATCCCACGGATCCGTCGAGATTCAAAAGCAGGTTCCCACCTGGGGTGCCAAAACTGTTACCGAAAAACGCGTTAAAATCGGAAACGACTCCTCAACACCAATTTAGTATTAAAGAGCAGGCATTCTATATTCACGGCGCCGGATGCACGGGGGATCGCTCCTCCTGGCGTGCGTACCTCACGCACCTTTCCTGTACAATTTGTAGATGAAAATTTTACATACTCATACATAGTCATTATTGTCTTGTCTAGCGATGGGTACAAACTTGCTCGTTCCGTATGTCAATCACTGCGCAGGCTCGGTTGTCCTCTTCCGTTGTTCTCTTCTGAGTAGGTGGTGTTACTTGGGTCGGTGGTGGTCTGTGAGTCGGTGGTCGCGATCTCCCCCTGCCGGAATTACCTTTTAGCTTCTCGGCTCTTACTCTTGGCAGTCTTGGCTAGTTTTCTCAGTCCGCTAAGCGAAACCGCGTTTTGTCATCCTTTTCTGACAGAAGCATGTTGTCTGTTGTTCTGCTGACATTAACGATCGCCTAGGGACTAAAATGCAGATCGACAGGTGCGCTGATTGGTACGCTCCATGTTCCCGTAATGGAACACCGTCTCTGGTTGGTTGATTTCATCGCTTTGGTTACACCTGTTCCTGTTGTTCAGTTTCTTCTTTTTTGGCTTTGTGTGATTCTCTCTGTGATTCTGTTTTTCTCTGCCTCGCTTTTCCCAGCTCCCCGTCCCTCACTTTTAATGCCCGTTATCCTTCACCAGCACACTCTCCCTTGGTTCCCATCCTCGTTTCTGAATTCCTCCTGCTTTGCCACGTAGCCCGTGACTTTTTTCTTAATCTCTCTCTGTCTGCCTCAACGCTCCCCCCGTGCTTTTTAATTTGTCTTCTCTGCTCTGTACCCTGCTACTGTTCTTGCCTTTCTGAGTTCTTCTCTGTCCAGCTCCCTTTCCCTATTCATGAATTCCTGTTCTTCCTGCAGCCACCGCTGTTCCCTGTGACCTCCATCTCTCTCTGTCCAGCTCCCTGTCCCTAGGTTTTAATTCCTGCCTCTGCCCGCTGTAGCCTGTCTAGATGTTTCTCTCGGCCTCTCTCTCTGTCCGGCTCCCTCTCTCTGTGTTCTAATTCCACGTTCTCTGTCACGTGGACCCGTGCTATTTGTTTGTCCTCATCTCTCTCTGTCCAGCTCCTTGCTGCGATGTTTTATTTCCTCATTTCCTCCCTCTCTGTCTTTGTAGCCCATTGCTGTTGGTTTGTTTGTTTTTTTTTTTTTTCCACTTGTTTCTTCATGTGTCTCTGTCTGCCTCCCAGTCCCTGATCTTTAATTCCTCCTTCCCTGTAGGCCGCTGTTCCTTTTTTCCATTCTACATTGTGTTCTCTTTGGTCTCGTGTTCTTATTCATTGATTCCCTCCTCGCTGCCCTGTGGCTTGTCCCCATTTTATTGTTGCTTCTCTCTCCCTCTCTCTGGCTTCTTGCCCCTGTTTTTAAAATTCCTCCCTCTCTTCTCTCTTCCCTGTAGGCCGTGTGATCTTTAGCCTTTCTCCATGTCTTTCTGCCCATCTCTCTGTGTCTATTCATTAATTCTTCCCTCTCTGCCCTGTAGCCTGTAGCTTCTGTCCTTTCTCCATCTTGCTGTCCCTGGCTCCCCCGTGACCCTATGCTAGAATTGTTTCTCTCTTCTCTCCGTACGCATTGCGATTCCTTTTGCTCTCTGTCTCCCTTTGGTTTTTTTCTTTTTTTTTTCCTGGCTCCCTGTCCCTAATTCTTAATTCTCTGCCTTCTCGTGCCCCATGGTTTGTTCTGTGGGGTTCTCTCGCGGTTCCCTCGCAGTTCCCTCCAGTCCATACTGGGCTATATTGGTCTAGTCCATACTGGGCTATATTGGTCTAGTCCATACTGGGCTATATTGGTCTAGTCCATACTGGGCTATATTGGTCTGTCCCGGCTTCCTCCCACTTCTTTCCCAGTGCCTCACAGTAGGTCCCGGTTCCGTCCATGGGATGAACTGTGAGGGAACTGTGAGGGAACTGTGAGGGAACTGTGAGGGAACTGTGAGGGAACTGTGAGGGAACTGTGAGGGAACTGTGAGGGAACTGTGAGGGAACTGTGAGGGAACTGTGAGGGAACTGTGAGGGAACTGTGAGGGAACTGTGAGGGAACTGTGAGGGAACTGTGAGGGAACTGTGAGGGAACTGTGAGGGAACTGTGAGGGAACTGTGAGGGAACTGTGAGGGAACTGTGAGGGAACTGTGAGTAGGGGGGCGGCCCCCCGGGCCCCAGCCCCCCCCCCCCCCGCCTGGGGCCAGGCCCCGCGGCCGCCGGCCCCTTCCTCCTCTGCCCGCTCCCGTCGCAGACGGCTCGGTATGTGTCACGAGCGGCAGCCCCGTTCAGCAGCTCTCGGAGGGCGCGCGGCTGTGCCCGGCCGTGACCGGGGCCCGCAGGGGTTTCCCGCTCGCCCCGAGAAGGCGCTGGCCCCGAGCCGGCGCGTCCCGCCCCGCCCGGACCTCGGCGCCCTCGCGAGCTGAGCGCGGCCCGGCCAGCAGGGGGCGCTGGCGCTCACCGGCTGGGCGCGGTGGCGGGGCCGGTGGGGGCCGTTCCTTCCGGCCGCCCTTTAAGGGCCGCCCCGCGGGGCTCGGGCTTCCGGTGGCGCGTGCGCGGCGCGTCGGAGCGGGGGCGGGAGCGGTGCGTGTGGAGGCCGAAGGGCCGGTGCGTGTGGCGGCCGGGTCGCGAGGCGTCCCTGTGCGGTGCCGGGGCCCCTCTGCGGCCCGGCGTGGGAAGCCCGCGGCCGGCGGAGCCTGCTCGGAGCTGGGCGGGGAGCGCCGCGGCGGTCCGGCCGCCGGCAGCCATCCCCTGCGGTGTCCGGCAGCCCCTCGGGACGCCTGGAGGCCTGGCGGTGCCCGAGCCTCGCCTGCGGCAGCCGCCTGAGAGAGCAGCGCGGCCGTGTCCGGGGGCCGGAGAGCGCTGGTGGGTGAGTTCGGGCAGCGGGGGGCGGGTGTGTGTCTCCGGGCGGGGCCGGGGGGCTCCGTGCCCCGCAGAGGAGCCCCGGTCGGGCATCGTTCGCTTCCGAACAATGCAGGTCTGTCCCTGGTTATTTTCTGTGTACAGTGTTTCGGGCCACCTGAAAGCCTTTGGCCGGGTAGGTTTGGTGCGGGGCGATGGCAGGTGTGGACCCTGAAAGATCTCGGGTGGGGGGCGTGGGAGGTATTTCTTGCCTTAAAACTCTGAGCCCACCTCGTGTGTCATGTCGTGTTATCATGTCGTGAGTCTCGTGACTGTGGCAAATGGCTGAGTCGGGCGTTTTCTGATAACTAACTTCTGAACGTGTGCGTGTGTAGGCACGGGGAGATTTGTGCAGGGTGACGGAGCCCCTTGTGCTTCTGTGCTAATGTCTACCTGTTCTAGACCTCCAGTGTTGGAAAGCCTTTGTTTAGTGCCTAGTTGTGGCTGCGTAACTGCTGTTGCGCCTGCAGCTGTGCTCGCAGGGATGCTGGGTGGCTCCGCATCAAACCGGCCGCCGGGCGGCCGGGTTGTGCCGCAGAGCATGCCGGGAGCTGTAGTCCTTGCGGCTGCCGGGCGGCCGGGTTGTGCCGCAGAGCATGCCGGGAGCTGTATTCCTGGCGCAGTGGCTGCCGGCCCTGTCACGTGGTTCGCCGGGCATGGCGGGAGGCGCGGTCTTCCGGCGCTCGGGTGCCGGCCGGCCGTGGCGCGTACGGTACGCGAGGTGTATTTTTGGGGTTGGCTTCGTGTTGATTACTGGGGGCTTGCGGGTGCGGCCGCTTCCCGAGAAGCGGTGAGTTCCCCGGGAGCTGACAGAAGGGAAGAGGGAAAGGAGGAGGACGATGACCTTTTCCCCGTGCCCAGGGCGCAGATGATGGCCGCGTCCCCGGCCCACCGGAGGTCCCGCTCAGCCTCCCCGGGCACCCCTTGCCCCGTGCGCCTGCCCCCAGCTCCGGCACCTCCCCATAAGCGTGCTGCATAGCCTTAGGCCGCCCCCAGGCCCTGTCGTGAAGGCAGCAAGCCGTCCCTCAAGCGCACTGGATTCCCCCTTGGTGCAGGGGCCCTTAGCAGTAGCGTGGGGAGGGAGCGGTGTGTCCAGAAGCCCCTGCGGAAGGAGAGGCTTTGGCCAGGGTCGATCGACGGTAATGACGGTCACTGTTTCTTCTTTCCCTCTCCCAGAGACCGTGCTGAGGACGTGGTTGTCTGTCCTTCCCCCGGGGATGCCGTTGCCTGCGGCCGTCTCAGGCTCGCGTGGCTTCTCTCTGCCCGTCCTCGCCGTCCTCGCAGCGCAGGGCCGAAAAGGGATAGACAAAGCCCTTCCCGGCTGCGGACAGGAGCTGCCTCAGCTGAAGCTGGAGACGCCAACGAAAGGTAAAGAAGAAGAAACTGAAGGTGCTCTGGCTGCCAGCTGCCTTCCTGCCGCAGGCAAGAGAGAGCCTGTCCATGCAGGTGGGGGAGGAAGGATCCCCCTTCATAGCCCGCAGCGGGCCAGGCCACCAACGTGCACCGTAGGGTCTGTACGCGTAACCCGGAGTTGGGTACGGGCGTGTAGTGCACGAGCGAGCTAGGCTACGTGCCTAGGAAGCCTCATCTGGTAAGAGCTGTAAGACACCCACGTATTCTCTTCAGGTGGAGGACGGCCTAGAGTCTGGAGCTGCAGAAGAGGCAGGGAGGAGAGGAGGGTAAAGAAGCATCTGAACGGCTAAATTGTGCCAGCAGCGCTGAGAGCGAGAGTCGCGGTGAGTCCTGGGCCACTGGGGCCCCGTTGCCTCTCTTGTGCGTCCTGGGCCCTCCCTGTCTCTCCCCCGGCCCCCTCTCTTTCCTTACCTGCTGCAAAATTTACTTTTTTTTTTTGCGCCCCCCCCCCCCCGCACCTTCTTTCTCCATCTCGCTCTGAGTGTCTCCCTGCCTCCCCGTCTTTTCAGTCCTCCCTCTCTCTGTCCTGTAGCCTGTGGCTCCTTTTTCTTTCTCCGCCTCTCTCTGCCTGGCTCTGGCTCCGTGTTTTTTTTTTTTTATTCCTCCTGCTCTGTCCTGTAGCCTGTCGGTGTTTTGTTGTTCTCTGGCTCTCTTGATCTGACTCCCTGTGTTACCGAAAAACGCGTTAAAATCGGAAACGACTCCTCAACACCAATTTAGTATTAAAGAGCAGGCATTCTTTATTCGCGGCGCCGGATGCACGGGGGATCGCTCCTCCTGGCGTGCGTACCTCACGCACCTTTCCCGTACAATTTGTAGATCAATGTTTTACGTATTCATACATATTCATTATTGTCCTGTCTGCTGATTGGTACAAACTTGCTCGTTCCGTATGTAAATCGCTGCGCAGGCTCGGTTGTCCTCTTCCGTTGTTCTCTTCTGTTACTTGGGTCGGTGGTGGTCTGTGAGTCGGTGGTCGCGATCTCCCCCTGCCGGAATTACCTTTTAGCTTCTCGGCTCTTACTCTTGGCAGTCTTGGCTAGTTTTCTCAGTCCGCTAAGCGAAACAGCGTTTTTTTCATCCTTTTCTGACAGAAGCACGTTGTCTGTTGTTCTGTTCGCATTAATGATCGCCTATGGACTAAAATGCAGATCGACAGGTGTGCTGATTGGTACGCTCCATGTTCCCGTAATGGAACACCGTCTCTGGTTGATTTCATCACTTTGGTTACATTTCCCCTGTTTGGAAGTTCTGAAATAATAATTTTCTCAATACTTCCATCCTAGATCAATAATATTCCACTATGTCAGTTTAGTGTTTGCTTCATGTTCTGAAATTTTTCACTTGATTGTGGTCTCCAGGGTGTATGCAGGTCCCATTTTCTACCCAAAATTTTATTAATTTGTTGAAGTACCTCTGCAAAAAAATGTGGTGCTCTATCAGAGGACATTCCCGTTGGCACTCTAAATCTTGGTATTATTTCCTTCAGCAACGTCTTAACTACTACTCTAGCTTTGTCGGTGCAGCACGAGAAAGCTGCTGGCCATCTAGAAAATTTGTCAATCAGCACTGACAAATACTGCTCTATCTATTTTGTCTGGGTAACTCAGAGAACTTAATTTGCTAATAATTTCCGGGAGAATTTTTTGTTTTGTTACTCCTAAAGGTTGTTTCCTTTGGTTCAGGGGATTATTTCTAGGACAGATTGGACACTTAGCTACTATGGGTTTAACTATTCTTGTCGTGCCTACACACGCTACAGATGTTTTTAAACTCAAAACCGTAGCGCCTACAGCCTAATGTGTTTGCTCATGGTTTTCTTTTGCAAGTTCTGTCATAACTTGTGGGGTGGTTGTTGTTATTACTTGTTTTTCTGGTGTTACCTACCATCTCTCTGTGTTTTGTGATGCTTCCAATTGTTCTGCTAATTGCTCATCCAATTTATTATATCTCGGTTTCAACTTTGGAATTCTGATCTGTTTTACTGGTACTAGTGCAAGGATACCTTGCTCTGCCGTCCTCTTTGCAGCTTTATCGGTCAGTCGTTTGCTTATGTTTACAGCCGTCTGGCCAAATTGATGAGCTTTGCAACGCTTTACCGCCACTTCTTTTGGTTTCTGCACGTCTTCCGGAAGTTGGAGAATTTCTTCTTTATGCTGTATTGATGATTCTTGGGCTGATGGCAGTCCTTTCTCCTTCCCAATAGCTCCATGATCGTGGATCACACCAAATGCACGTTTGGAATCAGTCTAGATATTTATCCTTTGTCCTTCTGCCATTCGCAGAGCTCGCTTCAATGCTACCAATACTGCTTTCTGTGCTGAGGTGTTTGCAGGCAGCACCCCTGACTCCATTCCCTCGGCGGCGATAACGACAGCATATCCGGCCATTCGCTTCTCTTCTCGCCCAGAGCTTCTTCCATCTGTAAACAACTCCAGATCAGGATTTTCCCAGAGGTTTGTGTCTCAGGTCTGGTCTGCTGGAATAGACTTGTTCAATAGTTAGCAAGCGATCGTGTTCTAAATTGTCCGTAAGGTTTTCTGTTGTTAAAAACATAGCAGGATTCAGTATAGCAGTAGTCTTCGATTCCACATCGTCTTGTTCTAACAGAACAACTTGATATTTCAACATTCTGCTAAGGGATAGCCAACGACCCCCCTTTTGTTCTAAAACAGTCACCGCTATGTGCGGGACATATACTGTCATCTTCTGTCCCATTGTTAACTTTGGGGCTTCCCGGATCGGCAGCGCTGTTGTTGCTACTGCCCGTAAACACCTAGGCCATCTTTTACTCGCGTGGTCAGGTTGTTTGGAGAAGTAGCCCACAGGTCTCTTCCAGGTTCCCAGTCGCTGTGTCAGCACTCCAAGGGCTAAATGTTGTCTTTCGTGGACAAACAACTGAAAAGGTTTAGCGAAATCAGGTAGGCCTAATGCAGGGGCCATCATCGAGGCTCTTTTCAGTTCTTTGAATGCCGTTTGGCATCCGGGCGTCCAGGTTAAATATTTATCCTTTTGAGTCTTTCAATGCCTCAAATAATGGTTTTACATACAGTCTACAGTTCAGAATCCAGAGCTGATGCTATTTCATTGTTTTCAGAAAAGCTCTCAGTTCCTTCGGGCTGCTAGGTTCGGGAATTTGACAAATAGTTTCTTTCTTTTCACTTTCTAATTGTCTTTGTCTTTGAGATATTTCAAATCCTAAATAAATGGCTGCTTCTTTTCCTATTTGGGTTTTGTTTCTGGAAACTCCGCATCTTCCTTGGCCCAGAAAATTTAAAAATTTCAAAACATTTTTCTTTACTTTGTGCCGCTATCAGAATGTCATCCGCATTCTGTAACAAGATGCCTCTCCCTGGGTTCTGTTTTTTCTATATCTCTAATTTTTTTTTGCCAGCTGAGTCTCAAGTATCGTAGGACTATTTTTAAATCCTTGTGGAAGTACGGTCCATGGTAGCTGTGTCTTTCATTCTGTGGTGGGGCTTTCCCATTGCAAAGCAAATAGGCTTTGACTTTTTATGCCTGGAGGTATGCAAAAGAAGGCGTCCTTCAAATCTAGTACAGTAAACCATTTATGCTCCTCCTTTAAAAGAGGTCAGTAAAGTGTATGGATTAGCTACTACCGGATGTATATCTTGGACCACCTGATTTATAGCCCTTAAATCGTGAACTAGCTAATACTCTTTGCCTCTAGATTTCTTTACTGGCGACACAGGAGTACTATATTCTGATTCACATTCCACTAAAAGCTCATATTCTGAAAAATTTTATAATTAACTTCTGTAATCCTTTTCGAGCCTCTCGCTTAATAGGGTATTGTTTTTGTCTTACGGGCTTGGCTCCAAGCTTTAAGGTTACTTTTACCGGCTCTGCCCACTTAGATCGCTCCGGAGCTCCGCTCGCTCAAACCAAAGGAATTACTACGTTTTCCACTTCCTTGGGAACCTGTTCCTCCCTGGAGGAATCCTGTAACATAAACGCTCTCGCCTCTGTGGCTTTTGATTCTGGTATTAGTGATTTAATCTCTCCATCTTTAAAAGTTACTTGAGCATCTAATTGACCTAATAGATCTCGTCATAACAGAGGCAGTGGACATTCAGGCATATGCAGAAACTGGTGAGTTGCCCATTGCTTCTCCAATTTAAACTTTAATGGCTCTGAGAGGGGCTAATTTTTCTTTGCCCTGTTGCGCTAGCAACATCTACTGATTTATGATCAAATTTCTCTTCACGTGTATTCAATACCAAATAAGTGGCTCCCGTATCTACCAAAAATTCTATTTCTTCATTCCGTAGCTTCAGTGTAACCAGGTGTTCAGCTAGGGTTGATTCCCCTGGTCTCCTTCATGCCAAGCTACTTCAAGCATTTAACCCAGATCTCTGGATTCAGGTTGTTCTAGTTTCTGAAGGTTGTTTTCTCTCCCCCCGCCCCCATCTGGGGCTGATTGTCTTATGAATATAGAGACCAGCTGAATTGCTTTTTCTGGTTTTTCTGGGTTCAAATGAGTATATTTTCTGGTGGTCACCTTCAGTCTTTCCATAAAGGCTGAAGGGGACTCACTTAATTCTTGTCTCACTTCATAAATTTTGACCAATTTATTGCTTTTGGCATTGCTTGTCTTACTCCAAATAAAATCTCTCTCTGACATCTAGTCAACATTCCCCTGGGTCCTGGCTGATTAGGGTCCCACTCGGGATTTGTAGATGGAAAATTCTTATTCATTGTTCTCTGTAAATTCCCGTTAGCATGTGCTCCCTGCACCTGCCTTCTGGCTGTATTCAGTACTATTTTCTTGTCAGTTTCATCAAGCGAAGTATCCAGTATCACAAGTAGAGCAACACTCTTTCAAGTTCTCACCACGTTTTCCTCTTTTCAGAAACATTGCCGTAGAATCTTGTGGACATACCTCACGCTGTTTCTGCTGCTCGGGATGATTCCACGGTGTAAAGAACAAATCAACATATGCCACTTCTTCCCATTTGCCTTCCCTTTTTACAAAACAACATTAATTGCAAGATGGTACGATATTGCAATGTCTCATGTTCTGGCCATTTGTGCCCACCTTCCAATTGATACGTTGGCCACCAATGATTGCAATATTCAATTAATGGTTTCCGAGTTAGTGGGTCACCGCCCCCGACGTCTTTCCAGTGCTTCAAAATACATCGCAAAGGTGTTCTCTGTGGGATAGGTTTCCTACTCAGTAATGCTCCCGTCTCCCAGTCAACTAGTAGTTGTGATTGTGCGCTATCGCAAATAGTAGTCAGAGGGACTCCAACCCCCGTTAGAGGTCTCACTGGAAATCTGCCACTGGGATCTGTAGCCCCCTGCTAGATATCCCTGGAGACTTCAACCCCCTGTTGAAGACTCCCCTACCCTCGGGTCCCGCTCCACAGGCTTTCGCCTAGCAGAGACTTACCAACCGAGGCACCTCTTGGCCCCGACCCTGCGTGGCTTTCGCCGCGCCTTACGGGCAGGCCTGTGGGACTCAAACCCGCTATCCTATCCTATGTGGGAAACTAACCCCACGTATTATTCTACCTAAGTTTCTTCTTCAAAGAATGCCTTGTTTACCTCAATCCAGGGGATCTTGCTCAGAATTCTCTGGCCCGGGGATCGGAAGCTCTCCCGGAGAATTCCTCGGGGCCGGCTGCAGGTCCCACGATCCCACGGATCCGTCGAGATTCAAAAGCAGGTTCCCACCTGGGGTGCCAAAACTGTTACCGAAAAACGCGTTAAAATCGGAAACGACTCCTCAACACCAATTTAGTATTAAAGAGCAGGCATTCTATATTCACGGCGCCGGATGCACGGGGGATCGCTCCTCCTGGCGTGCGTACCTCACGCACCTTTCCTGTACAATTTGTAGATGAAAATTTTACATACTCATACATAGTCATTATTGTCTTGTCTAGCGATGGGTACAAACTTGCTCGTTCCGTATGTCAATCACTGCGCAGGCTCGGTTGTCCTCTTCCGTTGTTCTCTTCTGAGTAGGTGGTGTTACTTGGGTCGGTGGTGGTCTGTGAGTCGGTGGTCGCGATCTCCCCCTGCCGGAATTACCTTTTAGCTTCTCGGCTCTTACTCTTGGCAGTCTTGGCTAGTTTTCTCAGTCCGCTAAGCGAAACCGCGTTTTGTCATCCTTTTCTGACAGAAGCATGTTGTCTGTTGTTCTGCTGACATTAACGATCGCCTAGGGACTAAAATGCAGATCGACAGGTGCGCTGATTGGTACGCTCCATGTTCCCGTAATGGAACACCGTCTCTGGTTGGTTGATTTCATCGCTTTGGTTACACCTGTTCCTGTTGTTCAGTTTCTTCTTTTTTGGCTTTGTGTGATTCTCTCTGTGATTCTGTTTTTCTCTGCCTCGCTTTTCCCAGCTCCCCGTCCCTCACTTTTAATGCCCGTTATCCTTCACCAGCACACTCTCCCTTGGTTCCCATCCTCGTTTCTGAATTCCTCCTGCTTTGCCACGTAGCCCGTGACTTTTTTCTTAATCTCTCTCTGTCTGCCTCAACGCTCCCCCCGTGCTTTTTAATTTGTCTTCTCTGCTCTGTACCCTGCTACTGTTCTTGCCTTTCTGAGTTCTTCTCTGTCCAGCTCCCTTTCCCTATTCATGAATTCCTGTTCTTCCTGCAGCCACCGCTGTTCCCTGTGACCTCCATCTCTCTCTGTCCAGCTCCCTGTCCCTAGGTTTTAATTCCTGCCTCTGCCCGCTGTAGCCTGTCTAGATGTTTCTCTCGGCCTCTCTCTCTGTCCGGCTCCCTCTCTCTGTGTTCTAATTCCACGTTCTCTGTCACGTGGACCCGTGCTATTTGTTTGTCCTCATCTCTCTCTGTCCAGCTCCTTGCTGCGATGTTTTATTTCCTCATTTCCTCCCTCTCTGTCTTTGTAGCCCATTGCTGTTGGTTTGTTTGTTTTTTTT